>NC_046382.1:11496835-11585731 GCF_011125445.2 Fundulus heteroclitus | reverse complement strand
ACACTACTCCAGACATTTTGAAACCTTTCTGGATAGGAAGCGAAACGTCTTCAAACTTCGGAAAAATTGTCCAGTTGTTTTGTTTTTTTAACTTTTTTTTTGAATGATTATGACCTGGATGACTAAGAATCTTCACCAGCATCAATATTTAAGCTGAATTTTAAGTGTTGACTTCGACTGGCCCATTCTAATGCATGTATATGCCGGTGATCTAAAGCTCTACCCATGTTTAGGATCATTGTCCCCTGGAAGGTGAACTTTCACCCCAGTCTTCAGTCTTCTGCAGTCTCCTCTTCCAGCATTGCCTTGTATTAAGCTCCATCTATCTTTCCTGTCACTGGTGAAGAAAAGCATCGCAACAACATGGTAATGCCAACACCAAGTTTCACCTTGGAGATGGTGTGTTCGGGGGTGTTTGGGATTTTAGGGATATTAGAGGGAAGGGGTTAAGTAGAAATATATGCAGCAATTTAATGTTGGTTTTAAGATAAGTTGTTTTGGTAAGGTGACAAAATGTGACAAAAGGAGTCCGCATACTTTCCAAGGCACTTTGGTTACACATACCCATTGTATGTTTGGATTAATAAGATGCAACTAATATTTTCACTTATGTGATAGTTAGGGTTAAAAAAAAAAGGGGGGGGGGGGCTGCACAGTGGAGCAGTGGGTAGCGCTGTTGCCTTGCAGTAAAAAGGTCCAGTCCAACCCTGGGTCTTTCTGCATGGAGTTTGCATGTTCTCCCTGTGCATGCGTGGGTTCTCTCCGGGTACTCCAGCTTCATCCCCCAGTTTTTAACTGATTGTCTATTCAGCCATTGTCTTTTGCTGATTGGAGATTAGGTAATGGTGGTACCAGTTCTAGGAGGGAAACCCACACATGCCAGAAAGGATCATTAAATTCAATTCAATTTTATTTATATAGCACCAATTCACAACATGTCATCTCAAGGCACTTTACAAAGCCAAATTCTATCAAATCATACAGATTGGTTAAAAAAGTTTCCTCTCTAAGGAAACCCAGCAGGTTGCATCAAATCTTGAGGAGCAGCATTCACTCCTCCTAAAGGAGCGTAGAGCCATAGGGACAGACGTCTGCATTGTTGATGGCTTTGCAGCAATCCCTCATACTGAGCATGCATGAAGCGACAGTGGAGAGGAAAACTTTCCTTTAACAACAGATCCAGGCTCAGTGTGAACGGTCATCTGCCTCGACCAACTGGGGGTTAGAGAAGACAGAGCAGAGATACAACAAGACAGACAAAAAGCACAGAAGCACACATTTATCCATTTTGTATGGTAATAGCGGATGATCTGTCTCCCCTGGATGATGTCACAGCTAACAGAACGCCAGACCAGGTGTACCTTCTATGAAGAACTTGAGAGAGTACAAAAAGTTAAAAGCTGAAGTGACAACAAACAATGCAAATTGGAGAACAATAGAAAGGATACAGTACCTTCAGTTAATTTTGGGTCTGAGTCACGACCTAGTGCTAGTAAGGACTGTCTGGAACAAAAGACATTAGTTCTAGCCTACTTAGATTCAGATGTATTTATTTAGAACACAGACAATGCATAATTAATAAATACACAGTGTTGGTAAATATGCTTGCTTGATGTTAGCAAATAACATGCACATAAGGCACCAGACATATAACAGGAATACATCTAAAGTGCCCATGTAAAACACAAAGAGAAAATACAGAATATGTGAAGCTCAGAGGGTAGTAAATTACCTATATTAAATATGATTTGTTAATATATTTAGAATGTGGGATTATTATGGAGAAAGCTATTGTAGGCTACATGCTAAGCGTGGCAAATATACTCTTGTCCAAAAGGCTATTGCACATTTAAAACATGTTTCACAGTTTTCTGCAAATACAGGTCTGAATTAATATATTTTGCACTTTCATAGTTAAAAGACTGATGTCAAATCATTGAATAAAGATAACTTACTCTAATTTGATTTCCTCTAGTTTAGATTATGTATGTGCACATTTTCCTTTGGTATTTCTAATCTGTGATGACACATAAGCTTTACTAAACTTAGATGTATGCCAATGTGAAATTTCTGTGAAGCAGAAAGTGTTCAATTCAAAGACTTTCCTTTGCTGATTATGGTTAAGTTAGGAGGGGGAAGATGTTGATACCAACGGTTAGGAAATTGCAGAAGCATAATTTCAGAGTGTGTCCACGTAGCCCAGCGGTAAGATGACAATTGATGAGCAGAAGGTGTCAGGTAAAGGTGTGATCTGCGCGTGCTTTGAGCAACGACGAGAACATTCCGTTCTGACAGTACTTTCAGTACCGTGACCGTGACTCATACAGAGTTACATCTCATAATATTTCATGTTAAGCCCGCCTCTTACCTTCTGACAGCGAGGAAAGGATCACAACAAGTTGAAGAATTGGTAGATGAACGAAATGAACATTTATCATTTTGAGGTATGCCTGTAAACACATCCTGCACCGAGAGTGTTGTGAATGCTTTGTATCATGACTGGTTTTACAGACACTCAGCTATCACCCACTGTGGAGGTGCAATTTTTACACCTGTTCCATAACTGGTAGTAGCTTTTTTCTTTTTCGCATCTTACTATAATTATAAGAAAAGTAACCTGAGTGCACCCTTGCTCATTTCAGAGGATTAAAGAGGGAACGTGGCAGTCGGGTGCTGCAAATGAAATATTCTTTGTTTACTGAGAATCATCAGTTCAGATCAACTCAGTAATAGCAGGGGTTTAGTAGCATCAATCCATGCACCCATGTATTCGTCCATGCATCCATCCATCTACGCATGCATCCATCCATCCATCCATCCATCCATCCATCCATACTCGCCACCTCAGGCAGGGTTGCAAGAGGCTGATGCCCATCTCCAACAGTGTTTGTTGTGCACCCTGAACAAGTCACCAGTCTGTTACAGTTCAAAACAAGATTCACCATACACACACATGCACTCTGAAGCACAATTTAGAGAGGATAATTATTCTATTTCTGCACTGTGGTACAAAGCCAGAGTACCCAGAGAGAACTTGTGCATGAACAAGAAGATGCAAACTCCACAGAGAAGGTATTCAAAGGTACAAACCAAAACAGATCAGGACTCCTCTTTTTAAAATTCTGATTTAAATATCTCATACAGTTATCTTAATAGTAGCAATTTAAATCTTTTTTTTTTCAATACTGTTAATTGTGTGCCACTCTGTGCCTTTACCACTTTCACGCCAAAATTTCCCCCTTGTGGGACATGGTCATAAAGAAATGTCTTATCTTCTCATTTTATCTTATATGTAAACCCTATACAGCAATAGCAAGATATAGCTGTGCCTTGAGACAAAAGACAATTACTTTAAAGTTTTTTTTGCAGCATTTTGTTGTCCTGAAAAGCATATCCCGTGGAACATTCCACCAAAACATAACAAAATAGAATAAACCTCGTCATTAAAGCAAAATATTGCCATAAGATGACAAGAATGTTTGCAGAAGGATGGTGGAACCAGTAATTGCTAGCTGGGATGGTTGTTAAACATTTACAGCACTTATAGGTTGCAGCAATGCTACAGCAAAAGGAATTCTGGTCTGACAGAGATTTCACTGTTGCCACGTTCATTGTTACACGTAGCCTACTGTCAATCATCATCTGGTTAATTTGGGGGTAGTGGAGGGGTGTTCTTATTCCAGGAAAATTGTGTTTTTCTTCAATTTGGTTTGTTCAAACCTTTACACTACACAAATACTATAGTCTTTATTAAAATTTAAATAGTGCGTTTCCATCCATCCATCCCAAAATAAAAACATTCATGCGCATGACGGGTGAATGAAAACTTTCCCCAGATCTGTAAGTTTCATAATGACCTGCATTTGACTAGTGATATCAGATTACAACATTTAAAACTGTTAAAGACCCACGTGTAGTAACCAAAACCCAGAATTAAAATGATCATGCAAATGGTTGCGTTCAACCAGATCGCCTTGCATTTTTGTCTTTTCTGGATGGTACATTAACAACATGTGTAAAACTCAAAGCTCATTGCTTGAATGCCCATGTTCAGAAAACCTTAGTTACTGCAGTTCAGGAATGGGAACATACCTGACTCCCTGTAACCCCTGAGCCCCCCACTCGCCGTGTTGTTTTGAAACTGTAGCTCCTGTTCTGTAGTCGTAAAGTGAGCTTTTAAAAGGCTCTGGCAGTCATTAATTTACTAGGACATGGTATAGGGGTTGAAACAAAGAAAAATCAAAAGGGAGGGTGCGTTTTAACAAGTTTACTGTGTTTCAAACGTGTAACTGGAGGAGTTTGGTGTGGAAGCCCACCGCTTGATTATTTTACGGGGCGGATTAAATGCTTGTAGACATGCAACTTGTAGACTTGATCACTGACCAGTAGGTTCTTTGTTTTCATTTCCATGCTGTTTCCATTGGGTTTAGAAGGGAAAGTAACAGCAAGGAACTGCTAAACAAATACAGATGATTAATCAATAGTCTATTTTGCCATTTCTATAGAAGAAAGGGTTTTGCCAGTGTCCTGGTCTGGCGTGTTCACATCTGTGCAACACAATGTCAAAGTGGAAAGACATCATCGATGCCAGATTAAACTGTTACAGACCAACAATCACAATTGGGCTATAAGGTCATTTCTATGCAATTTAAAGTTGATAATTCCACCGTGGAACATATGTAAGAGAGATACCAAGTTATCTCAGAAGAACATGTACAGTAAAGCTAAGGGCCGAATGTGCGACACTCTAAGAGCCTCAGTTATGGTAAAAGTTAAAGTTCATCAGATAGAAAAATAATTAACAATTCTGGCTTGTTTAGAAAGGATGCCTGGGGAAACCATCTGCTCTTTGAAAATATCTGTAGCAACATGACTTACAGGTGATGGACTGGTGATCTGTCCAGGGAATAGCCCGCCTCTCACGCCAAAGACTACTGGAGATAGGCACCAGTCCACAACCCCCATGGCCACTATGACCCTGCACTGACGAGCGGGTGTAGACAATGGATGGATGACTTAGGTTTGCAAATATGCTGGTGAAGATTCTCAGTCATCCAGGTCACGGTCATTACAAAAAAAAAAAAAACAATGCAACTAGACTTGTTTTCCGTAGTTTGAAGACGTTTCGGTTTCTTTCCAGGAAGCTTTCTCAATTCAAAAAGTCTGGAGTAATGTGGAGCATCAAGCTTTATACTACTGCCCAACAAAGGCCTTGTAATGGCTTAGTTTCTAAGCCATTACAAGGCTTAGAAAGTCAGACCTGGAAGACTGAGAATAGGATGACTGTATAGGAAGCGAAACGTCTACAAACTACGGAAAACAAGTCCAGTTGCTTTTTTTTTTTTTTTTTTTTTACTTTTTTGGAATAGGTTTACAAAGTTACATGTGATGGTTGGGGAGGGGTATAATTCGGGCTTGTTTTGCAACAACAACATTGCACTTGTTGAGTTGACCACCAACTCCTCTGTATACCAAAGTCGTCAAGCTGATCTACAATGGAATGACTGAAAGATATGGAAAATCAAGAAGTTTGCGAAGGTCCAGACAAGGTGTTGTTGTTTTTTTAAATCAGGAGGTGTAGATGATTTTATTTCCAAAAAAACTCATGTACAGTAATGGAAACCTGATTTATGTGTTATGTAATCAAAACACATTGTGTCTGAACAGAAAATAATTTCCAGCTGAACAATAAACATTCTTTACTTTTAAAGAGGTCCATGAATCAATAAACGAATGGGCCAAAGCAGTGGAGGGCTGAGATGAACAAAGGTTGTTGGCTTTCAGGGACGTAACTGGAGGTTTCTGTTCCAGTATCGAAGACCACTGCCGTCTTTTTCTACTGTGGGACAATTAGTTTGGAAAGTCCCTAAAAAAATCAGCCGCGCTTGTCTCCTTTCAACCCCAAGACATTCCTGCAGTCTGCTTCCTTTCTTTACCCTCGTCCCCAGACCTGTGTGTTTGGGGAAGGTGGGACAAGGCGTGTGTGATTAAACACACCTGGTCAAGACCAGCTCCGCCCCCCCTCCCACCCACAGCATACAATTACTGCAATCAATACAGAGGTAATAGTAGCAGATGGGGCCGTTGTGCGTCCACACATGTTCCCAGGGAGTAACTTTCAGCAAATGGTGTGAAGGAATCCAACTCCAGTGGCGGTGACCCCTCGGATTTGCTCCCCCTTGCTTACCTCCTTTCCCTCTCCCCTCCTCCTCCTCATATCAGCCTTACACCTCCTACCCGGAGAGACAGCTGCAGAAGAAATTGTGAGCATCTAGGTTTGACACAGAGAAAACGAGGGATGAAAAGAAAACAGGAAGCTAAAGAGCAAAAGGGGGGGGGGGGAAATGATAAATGGAAAGAGGGAGGAATTGGACACAGTGGAAGACTAGTGGACAGCCTGAGCATGTAAAGCATTTGAATCGAGTCTGAAAACAAGCCATGTGTAGCCTCCTTTAACACATGTCCTCCAGATTTACTTCTCTTGAGTGTCTTTGAGGAGTGAAGAGAACAGGGCGGGGGGGGCTTCCTTTGTGTTCATTCATAAAGAAAGCCCTTCATATGCATTTAACCATCTACTTCCTGGACATTGAGAAGTGAGGGTGGCTTTATCCCTGACGTTATCCTTTATGGTTATTTCACCACAATATGAGGGACCGTTTCAACCACAGATTCAAAATTGCCTATTCATCAAAGATGAAATGCATTTCTTCAAATGAAAAATGTCCCAGTGTTTGAAGTGTTCAGGTCAGACAGATTTCTCTTTCCGAGCCAAATTCAAGGCGTTTTCGTTCCGTCATGTGTCATGGGCATACATGTCAGACATCTGGGTTTCGGTTGACATGAAAGCCAGAGTCGTTACTTGCAACGCTTGAAGAGGGTAAAAATGTGTACCGGGCCCCTCAAGTCCAACCCAATCAGAAGCAGCGAAGACATGACAACCCTGGCAACATTCCTGTTTCCTGTATTCTCCTGGGTGATGATTAGCTCGTCTTGATTTAATTTCCTTTAGGTATTGCAGTTTGGATTTATCAGCCATTGCATCAGAAAATGGATGGATGCTTGTAGATGGTGGCATCAATCCTGTGTACTTCGCAAAAACAGTGGGGACAAGAATTTAAAAGTACTGCTGCTAGGTGAGGGGAAATTATTTATACTGTATCTCACATGCAAATCCCCCCAAAAAAAGGTTAAAAATAAAACAACTGAATGGAAGTCCAGTTGTTTTATTCTTAAGCTTTTTTCTGGATTGATCATGACCTGGACGACGGAGAATCTTCACCAACTGACTTGCAAATGTGTATTTCAGTCTCTCGGGGACTGTCTGGTTAGACATCCATGCAAATTGCACAATTCTGCAACTACATTTATTGCACAGTATTGTGCAATAAATGTAGTATATATTGCACAATACTGTATATAGTAATAAATAAGTATATAAGCTGCTAAGGACTACATGCATGCTTGAACTCCACAGGGAATGGTGTTGCTGGTCAGTACAATCAACAGTTTATCAGAAAAAAAGAAAAAAAAAGAAAAAAAAATCATGTCTTGTTGTGTCTGCACATCATGCATAATTATGTGCATTCTGAGTCGATGTCTACCTGATCAAAATATTTTTAAGGAAAATTCTGGCATTTTAGACCCTAAAAGGGAGAAAATATACAAAGAATAGCATAACTGCAGAATAAATTCAGGCAGAAGAAACACTTTTCTGAATCATTTTCAACATAAAACTTATGAAACCAATACTTACAGCAGTGACCCTATATACAGTATGTTAGAACAGTGCAAACTACTTCCAATGACAATATCTACTGTTTACTGAAGGTTCATCTGACCTCCAAATGGCTCAATAACCTCAGCAGATAGAAAATAGCATTAACGCTTGGGCACAAACAGGAAGTCTCACTTCAACATAAACTGCAGCCGTGTGTCTCTCTGGTGTCTTTTTGCTAAAAAAAAAGTATATTCTTTATCCAATGAAGTTACCCATGGTGTGTAGAGTAGCCAACAAACCCAAGTAAGAGTAGTAGCGATATTTCTTATTAATTTTGCTCAAATAAAAGGGAAAAGTACAGTGCAGTAAAACTACACCTAAAAGTAATTAAAAAAAGTTACTCAAGTAAATGTAACTGACTACATGTAACTAGTAACTACCCACCTCTGCACCTAATGACAAAAAAAGGTTCTTGATTCTTGAGCACTGGCTCTGTTTGGGGACTAAATAGCAGGAATGTGATGATGCAACAATGAAGAGACGAGATTTTTGCAGTATATTTTAAGAAAGCTAAGCTTGAGGTGATCAAAAGCAGTCCAGACTAAATAACGGTAAAATAGACTTTTAGATAAGCACTGCTAGAAAGCTTCAAAGCAGATGTCATTCGTTTCCTTTCTGTCACACTGTCACTTTGTTTTTCCAGCTGCAAACCTAAAATGCCGACTCAAAGCTGTTGCTACCTTTTCAGTTCACATGCAGCAGAGTGATGGCAAAGTCTCCAACTAGTGGCGTCTCAAAAATACAAACTGGGGCTTATGCTTAACGATGACCCCTTCATATCCAGGCAAGCAGAAAAGATGAGACAGATTTAACTTTCCCGAGAAATTATCACGGTGCTTTCATACCTCAAGATATGGTGTTACCTGATCATGTTACCTCGCTACAGGTGTCTTAAAAAAAACTGTTGTAGAAGATGTGTCCACCTCTACTTTTACTGTTTTTGCTTTAAAACAACACATCTTTGGGTTGTAGCAAGACTGGGAGATTATTGCAATGGTAACAGTGACGAGGAATGTTTGGCATAAACAAATAAAAAAAAAAAAAATGGAAGGTGAAGTTTTAGTGGGTCTGGGTTTTCTTCATGAGGAAAAACAAAGCAAGAGATCAATGGGTTGATTAGAGCAGCATCTGCAGGCATGTGGATGTTGTTCTGATCTGTCATGGTGAAGATAGCTAAGCTGAGTTAACATTTTAATTTAGTAGTCTATCTGCTGTCCAGCTGTCTCCTCTATTACTGAGTTGTGGGTAATGTCTGAAGGAATGATATTGTAAATGCAAGCGGCTAAAACAACCTTATACTGTCATGGAGTCTAGCTTCCTTTGGGACAGGATGCGGAGCTCATCAGAGGATGAAGTCACTTCGTCCTTGGATAAAACACAGAAGCTGGAGATGGTTTGGGTTTTTACTAAGGATGGTTCCTGGATGGCTTCACAGAGATGTGTCTTTTTTGATGTATCTCACTGGTTGGAGGCATTGGACCCTGAACTTGCAGAAGAGATTGCACATGTCACGGTTGTTCTGGAAATGCTTTGGGGTCCTCCAGGATGAGGCTGGAGAAGGTAGAAGGAGAGTCGTAGGTGTGAGGATCTCTGGCTAAACTGTTGCTCTCACAACTTAATGTTGGATATGAGAAAAATGACAGATTTGACAAATTGTCATTGTTTTTAAACCATCTGGGCTGTTTGCAGCTTTACAGTGTTGACTCTTTGGCACCAAGGCTCTGGTACATACTAGTTCTGGACCTCCCTGTTCTGGAATACTAATTAACCATCCACAGCAAAGCATCAGATTGTCCCATCTTTACAAACAAGACAGCCCCCAGTGAGACTTTTCTCGTTTGTGATCCTGTAACCACCAAACAACCAACTGTTATTTTTTTTCTCAGTTTAAATTCAATTAAAATGATGTAAATTAATGTTTGGGCTGAGTAAAACAAAAGTAATCTGTTTGTGAAATGTAGAGTAGAAAATAACTTTATTTCTCAAGAAATAGCACAATGTAGATTAACATTTAGACTTATTGCATAAAGATTCAGTGTTACTGTTTAATTGACATCAGAAAAATCCATCCATCCATTTTCTTTATTTGCCTAACCCATGCAGTGGTTGGTGCTTATCAGCCAATGGGAGAGAGGTGGGGACACCCTGGGCAGGTCGTTAGTCCATTGCAAAGACAGACAACATCGCACATATGTCAGAGTGAGAAATTAAAACATGCATATGTACATTTTGGACAGTGGAAGAAACCTCCACAAAGACAGCCCTCCATCAGGGAGCAAGACAACAGTGCTAACTACGTCAACCTTCGGCCATCGTAACCTTTCTTTAATTTTACAGCTAGAAACCCAGTTAACCTATAATCGCTTCATTCTGCTGCATTTTGCTTGTTTCTTACCTTCTCTGCTGCTTTGAGTTTGTTTTTGTTTTTTGCTGCTTGGCGTATTCTATCACAGTTGACCGAAGAGCAACCTGAGATGATTGACATTTTGCACACGCACAGGATCCCTGCGTGTGATCGCAGGTTCGTCTGAAGGAATGTCCCTTTCTGTCCCTCACCGTGTCTCCATATGCGCTCATGTCAATGAGTTTCCAGTTAGCTGCGGCGTTGACCCAGAGTATTTGAGGAGCGTTAATCATTGTGTGAGTCATTGTGCCGTTGGAGGCAGGACGCTGGATGTAGCTCCTTAATTAAAATGTTAACCAGGCCAAACAGACAATGGATGCACTGTTTGTTCTGCTTTCCCCTTCATGCTGGACGGTTTCTCTTTCTGTTTCTGCTACAACTCTCTCTCTGTTGGTTTCCCTTCTGGTACTCATCTCTCTATCATCTAAAGCTTTTTTTTTTTTTTTAAATCTTAGTTTTACCGTCCGTCTCATTTGATCCTTTTCTTCTGCACTGCTGTTTCTGTTTGTCAGACGTCTTTAGTTTCAACCTGAACACATTTTAACTCTTTCTGAACAACACAAGTCATAAATCTGATTATGCTCAGACACGCTAATGTTACTGGATTACTTTTACGCGACTCTGTGCATGAGTGTCCATAGCATGCATGTCTTTTCTTAGAAAATGGGTCTTGATGTTAAGGGTTGTTGATACAGAAGCAACAAAAAAAAAAAAAAAAAAACACAAGATACATTAACAATTATTTTATTTATAGGCTTATTATAATGAAATTAACTGTGTTTCACTGGATGTAACATGAACAGCAATTTTGTTTTAAAGCTATTTCCATAAATGTTATAAAAATGTCACCTAGGCACTTAATTCAGCAACGTCTTTGTAGAAGTAATTGTTCCTTCCCATCAATCTGAAAACGTGTTTGAGGCAATTTCCAAATATCTGCTATTTTAAAAAAGGAGGGCAGCTATCAATATTCCAAGGAGTTGACATCTGAGCCAATTCCCATATAGATCAGGTCATGCAGTGCTCAGAAAGATTGCAAAGACCCCAAGAGCTCCATCTCAGACTCTGACATCAGCTTTTAGCCCGTTAAACCTAAAACTTTATGAATTTTTTTTTAGGAAAAAGATATAATAAGGAAAGTGTATTTATTTAGTACAATTCATGCACAAGGTAATCAAAGGTAACCTTGCCTGCAAGATGAATTCTTGTGCGTATTAGCATCCATCTTGTACCGCTCCGCCTTCAACCGTTTGTGACCACGAACCAAAAACGGTTCGGGCCAATCACGTTGCAGTATTGTGGTTTAAGGCGGGACATGCAGCTGTCATGAAAGCGAGAGCGGCTGAACCCACAGCCGAACCGAAACAAACATGGCAGCGCGGAAGGACGCATGCGTAGCTGCTGCTATCACGTCTGTTTGTCAAGTTTTCATCTGGTTTCTTCTTTGATAGAAGAACAGCAAGAACTGCCTTGACCTTCTGACCTCATACTGAGCATGCATGAAGCAGCAGTGGAGAGAAAAGCTCCCCTTTAACAGGGAGGAAAATCTCCAGCAGAACCAGAACCGGGCTCAGTGTGAACGCTCATCTGCCTCGACCCACTGGGGGTTAGAGAAGACAGAGCAGAGACACAGAAAGCACAGAAGCACACATTGAGCCAGGAGTAGTTTCTATGTTATATGCTAATGGTTGAACATCTGCCTCCCTCACAGCTAACAGAACAAGAACATGCAATTAAAATAACAACAAACAATGCAAATTGGAGAACAGTAGGGACCCTGATGTTCTCCAGCAGCCTCAGCCTATAGCAGCATATCTACAAAGATATATCAGGGTAACCTAAGCCACTCTAACTATAAGCTTTGTCAAAAAAAGGAATGTTTTAAGCCTAGTCTTAAAAGTAGACATGGTGTCTGCCTCAATTCAGTCAAATTATATATTCACAACTCATGTCATCTCATAGCAATAAAAAGAAAATACCACAGCGTATCAGCACAAACACTTCATAGCGCCTGTCCAGCAAGGCGCTGGATGACTGATGGTTTGGGGCTTGTTTTGCAGCCGCACAATCTGGGCACCCTCCAGTTATTAAGTCGACTATACATCAAAGTATTCTGTTGTTAAATGCAAGGCCATCTGTCAGAGCTCCAAAGTGTGGCCCTAACTGAGTCACAGACAGCGCAACGATCCCAAAATCAACATAATAAATCTGGGCATTGCAATGGCCCAGGGAAAACCACAAGGTCTTCACAAGAGAACACGTAGTGTGCAATTACCAGAAAGTCTTACTCACAAGCTCATGTGTGGCTGCATGTTCATTATCAATGACACGTTAGTCGTTGATAATGTGCAGAGCTGAGTTGGTTTCTATCAGGACCGTCCCACTCTGAGAGGCTTGGTGTCTGGTTCACCTGTCCCCGAGGATCAGCACTTGTTCTGGGGCAGAGGTGAGGGTGAGGGGTGGTGGTTGGGGGTTAAGATTGCATGAAGAGGCAGGGCAAAAGATACTCACTCTAGGGAATGGTTTTCTCCTTGTACAGGCGTAATGAGGATCAAAGCACCATTGACACCCACAGATCCCTTGGGCCATGTATAGCCAGGACCGAAACGCTCCCTTGAAACCATGATCTCCCCCAATTGCCCAAGCATCAAAGCTGCTGAACGCAACAGAGAAACAGGTGTCAGAATCTCTCTCTCTCTCTCTCTCTCTCTCTCTCTCTCTCTCTCTCTCTCTCTCTCTCTCTCTTTCTCTCTGTCTATATCTCTGTCTTTCTCTATCTATTTCTCACTGCAAAAACTGATCTAAAAATAATTAAAATGTTCTTAAAGTTAGTGTATTTATCTTTGATTTGAGCGGGTAAATAAGATTATCTGCCAATACAATGAGTATTTTTACCCTTAAAATAAGATAATTAGACATCCTGCACTTGAAATAAGTTGATTGAGATGAATTATTCCTATTTTAAGTGCATAAATCTTATTCCATTGGCAAATCATCTTATTTACCTGCTCAAATCAAGGACAAATACACACATTTTACGAACATTTTACTTATTTCTAGTTCCGTTTTTGCAGTGTAATTCTCTCTCTCTATTTCTCTCTCTCTGTCTTCTCTCTCTTGCTGTCTGTCTGTCTGTCTGTCTGTCTGTCTGTCTTTCTCTCTCTTTCTCTATCTCTTTCTCTCTCTCTGTCTCTCTATCTCTGTCTTTCTCTGTCTTTCTCTATCTCTTTCTCTCTCTCTGTCTCTCTATCTCTGTCTTTCTCTCTCTTGCTGTCTGTCTGTCTGTCTGTCTGTCTGTCTCTTTCTCTTTCTCTCTCTCTCTCTCTCTCTCTGAGAGTGAGTATGGAGCTGCATATCTTTTAGCACTGCAGCTGGACACCTATCATCGATCTGCCAATGGAAATCATGAGACACTTCCTCTTGTCTAATTGTTGTTTCCTCTCAGAGAAGAGCCCACTCTTATCACTCCACTTCTGCTACTAAAACATTTTTTCGTTTACACACAAACACACATACTGTGTCATTATGCATCTGAATGGGATGACAATTGTTGCTGTTTTCTTTTTTCCTGAATTAAGAACAGAGGACCATACAGAGACACAAAACTATGGCTTGAGTCTTGGACCGTAAACATCTGTCTAAAGATACTATCAGCAGCTCTTTTTTTTGTACCAGGCTTTAAAAGGTTAAAGAAACGAATCCTGTAAATAATGCCATGACTTTAGCCAGATATGAGGCAAAACAAGGAAGAGACAAAACTGTATATTTAGCATGTCTACTCTGGCCTAACATAGCTCAAACAAACATATATTCCTCAGTCACCTACATTTCCACTTTGGAAATTACAGCCTGACTTACGGCCCTCACCAATCATCGCACTTATCCGTCATCAGCCCGCCAATCACGGGTCTCTGGGGCGCTAGTCGCCATCCAGGGCGGTCGAGGCCGTCTCAAGGTGGTCATTTTCTGCCACAGTCTGTAGTTAAAGTCCATGGGAACAGAAGCTTGGCCATGTTGGTGCCCTGCAGACCCTTGAAGGGTGAGTGGGGATTGTAGGGTTTAAAAAAATGTAAGTACTAAATCCATCACGAAACTGCACGCTGCTTTTTGACATCTAATGTTGTTTTTGTTTTTTCAATGAGACATTTTTTACCGCTGAGCTTGAGAGCAACATATGATCTAAAAATGCGGTAGTCAGATATAATTTGAAAGGGAATCGCTCCAAATATAGTCGTAGCTTTCCAATGCATGCATTGTGAAAGACGGAGTAAAAATAAAAAAAAAACGCATTTTGTTATGAACAGTATGAAAAAAAACTAGATTCAACAAGGCAACATTTTCCAGTGGTTTTTAATCCATATTCACTAATAACATCACTCAGTTATTGCAGATCTGTTACACCTCATCCGAAAGATGCTCTGTTGGCTTAAAATCAGATGGACGTAGTCATCAGAAGACGGGGACACTGTGGCCATAAAGGGCTGGACATGGTCTGCAAGAATTGCTAGGTTTTCTGTGCTGTTTACATGGTGCTCAATTAGTACTAAGAGGCCCAAATAGTGCCTATCAAATACCCCTCACACCAATGGCACAGGCCTTTTACCAAGATGGACGCAGGGCCGAATAGATCCATGTTTTATGTCCAAACTCTGACACTTCTATTTAAATATTGCAGCTGAAATCAAGGCTCACTGGAGCAGGCAGTGTGCTTCCTAGATGATGTTATCCAAAGTTATTGAGCAGGTGTGAATTGGCTCAGTTTTCCTGTTCTTAGCTGACTCTAGGGGAACCCATGTGTGGTTTCTTGCTGCTGTATCCCGACCAAGGTCACTAGTGCTGTGTGTTCAGAGACGCCATCCTGCAAACCTTGGTTGTAATGAGGGAAAAATCTAAACATACAGCCAGAGCTACAAAGGAGTGGTTTAGACTGAATCATGTCCATGTTTTAGAATAGCCCAGTCAAAGTCCAGATCTAAATCCAAGAGGGAATTTTTAGCAACATTTGAAAATTGATGTTCACTGATCGACTCAATTAAATCAGGTCTGGCTCAGCTTTTTTGAAAAGATTAATGGACAAAAGTTTTAGCCTCAAAGGTAGTCCCACAATGACTCAGGTGGGCTGAATACAAACACATGCCGCACTGTTCAGATCTATATTTATATTAAAACTAAATAAATCATGCATCCTTTTCCTTATTTTGGAAGGAGAGGCTACGTTGTTTTACATAAAATCTTAATACTTTGAAGGTTGTATTTGTGACTTAACAAGATGTAAGAAGGCTGTGATGGACTGGCCACCTGTCGGGGGTGGGGGGGGGGGGGGGGTTGTCCCCCGCCTCTTGCCCAATGACAGCTTTACAATCCTGACTGGATACGCAGATACAGACAACGGATGGTAAAAAGGTTTAATAGACAAGAATACGTTGCAGTGTAAATATTCCAGAATCAGTTTTCAATTAATGTTGTTTTTCTATTGGACCTGATGTGGTTCATCTACATCCGGCGTCAAGAATCTGAACCCTGACAGGAAGCAGTCAGTTGTTTCATCTCTTATTTTGGCTTTGACAGGAAGTGAGGTATGACAGCAGGCTGGTGGCCTGATCGCTGCAGCGCTTTGGGAGTACAGGGCATTCGCTCTGATTCTCTCTTGGCTGTTTTACCTTGCATTTTAACTTGACGTCGTGAAAACAGCTGTATGCTGATTGTACACACCCCTGTAAACACTCCAGTGTAATTTAGACATTCCAGTTTTTTTGTTTTTTTTGTTGGGGAATTGGCCTCACGTTCTCATTTTAGGCTCAGCTCCTTCGACCTGGTGTTTGTGATGCGACCGATCAAGAACGAGCTTGCTGGGACGAGGATCGCCGTGGCGGGATGAGCCATCCCTCATCGGGACTTACCTCACAAGCTCGCCCCGAGGAAATTAGAGAGCAACAGAGAGAGACGTGTCATTTCACGGCGCGAGCGTAAAAACAAGTGTGTGTTTCCCGCCGTGCCATGCGCTGTGTTTATGTTTCGCGCAGGCATGTGCATGTGAGCGCAGCGACGGCCGGTTCGGTGATTTGTGCGGAGCGGCTTGAGTGTTGGCCAGGATTTGGTGTCTGCTGTGCTGCTGCTGTGTGATTCAGTGCTTGGAGATTTCCTCCTAATCACAGTCTTTAGGGATGTGTGATCACAGGCCTTCACGGGTAAACCCAACCAAACTACTGAGTGACAGAAACAGGCCATCGGCACACCGGCTCTCAGTCATAAACAGCACTTACTGAAACGTGTTCCGACAAAACGCACACCCTGCTCACCGTCAGGTAATCTTGACTCCTTTTATGACATTTGTTCTCGTGTGATGACTCTTCGTGGTGGTGGTTGTTGTTTTTTGCACTACGGGGGCCAAACTAATCCTCAGCCAAACTGTCTGTGGGATTTCAGACGCTCCACGCAGGGCAGCGCAGAGTTGTTTGCAGAGCTATTGTTTGTGTGTCACTGAGAGTCCTCTTTACCAAGATTAGTAACCTTTAAGTGAGGCAAATTAGAGAGTGGTTGTGTAGCTGCTGTTGAGAAATGGTTTTTCCATGTGAGCCAATGACAGAGTAGGTTCGTCTTGGGTGTCTTGAGGACGATCGGCATCAGAGGTTCAGCTGCTGCTATTTTTCTTAGGCTGAGCTCAAGGAAAAATGATTCTCAGCTGCTGTCAAGTTGTTTATTCCCCCATATATGTTGGCCTAATTAAAAGTGAACATTATGTGGGTCTAAATAAGAGGAAAGTCCTGCCATATCTTTCTTTCTTGCACCCCTGTTTTGTTCGGTGTATATCTTGGGATGAAAGGTAACTGGAGTTGGGAAGAGGAAGTGCATCACCCCTATCCTGGCTTCCCTCCACCGGCTCCCTGTGCATTTTAGAGTTAATCTTAAGATTATTTAATGTGTTTTTATGTGTTTACATGGTCTTGTCCCATCTCACGTCTCTGAGCTTCTTCGCCCACACTTTCTTGCTCGTTGCCTCAGGTCAGCAGACCAGCTGCTCCTGGAGGTACCGAGGTCTAAACTAAAGCTCAGAGGAGACGGAGCTTTCAGAGTTGCTGCTACTAAGTTATAGAACGATTTGCTGTTCCATATTAGACATGCCCCTTTATTGTCCACTTTTACAACTTGCCTTAAGACACATTTTTATTCCTTGGCTTTTAACAGATGTTGAGACTTTTTCTCTTATTCCTTCAATATTTCTACTGTAACCTTTTTTTTTTCCATTTTAAATGTTTATTTATTATTGTCTGTACAGCACTTTGTCGCAGATGCTGTTTTTTTTTTAAAAGTGCTTTATAAATGTAGTAGCAGTAGTAATAGTAGTATTTCATTTCCATTTCCAGGTATCTGAAGTTAAGGATGCCATGCCCCGAACACAGGCTGAGCATCCAGAAGATGCAGCTGACTGGGTCATCTCAACACACTTTTTAACACCTGGAAGATTTAAAGATAGCGTTTAATATTTCAAGACTTCCTTTAATTGTAATTTTATGATTATGGTTAACAGACGCTGAAAAAAAAATATTAAAAAAAGGCTTCTGAAAGGTATGTACATTTCTATGCACTCAATACTTTGCCTCCTTTTGCATGAATTACTGCAGAGTGACATGGAGGTGATCAGCCTGTGGCTCTGCTGAGGTGTTCAGGAAGTCCCGGAAGCTTTGTTAGCGATCTTCAGCTAATCTGTGTTGGTGGGTCTGGTCTTCCTCTTGACATTACTTTGTCCATACCTGCTTAACCATCCCAGGGGGGAGGGGCGGGCGTCCATCTCCAGCGTAGTTGAGCAAGAGGGGCGGCGCACCCTGTACAGGTCTCCAGTCTATCACAGGGATGCCCTAAAAGGAAATTTTAGAGAGACCAATTGACCAAATGTTTTTTGGGAGGAAGGCAGAGTACTGGAAAGAACCCATGCATGCAGAAAGGATTCAAACCCAGAACCCTCCTTGCTGCAAGGCAACAGTATTACCAGCTGCGCCACTGTTCATCTGACTCTGGGCCAAATGATTTCCAAATGAAATACAAACTTTACTTTGATCTAAAAAGAGGAACACAGAGAAGCAGTCCAGTTAATTTCTCCTTAACACCTCTAAGACCTTTCTGATGTCGTCTCTGGTTCAGATTAGGACTTGTCTGTGGATAGTAGCTCCTGGAGCGCTTGACTCCACGTTCAGTTCAGATCTCGATAAAACTCCTCCAAATTGCTGTATTGGTCACGATTGGCCGTCCTGTCAAGGCTGCAGTTGCCCCTGTTGCTGGTGCATCTTTACCTTTCACCCTTTTACCTTCTGATCAACTTTCTATGAATATGTTTGGATACAGCACCGTGGCCTGGCCAGCCAGACTGACTGGTAAGGCTCCATGCTCTCTGGCCTAAAACAGACCGGGCCAACCACAGTGGCAGAATTACCCATGATGCATCAGCGCTTTTCTGAAACCATAACAGTCAAGATACACACAGAGATTTTTGTTGCTTGGTCTCTTGGAAAATTAAGAAAGTGCATGTGAGTACATCTGATTTTTTTTTAGACAAAAGTGGCAAAAATCGTTCACTGGACAGTTTTCTCGATGGTATGACATGTTTCACAGACCAAAAATGACAAAAACAGAGTGCGTCGCCTGGAGTTTTTTACGTCACATCCATAGTTATCTGTGTGGCTATAACCTCTTGACGCTGACAGGCGCTACCAGCTCCTTTCCAGACTGATACACCGTGTTTATGATGTAAGTCAGTCTGGCAGGCCAGGCTAACAACTCTGAACAACCAACTTCATTATCAATAATCTTTTGTGGCTTACCCTCCTCGTGGACGGTGTTGATGACTATCTTCTGGACATCTGTCCAGCCTGCAGTCTTGAAAAAGATTGTGCCACCTACTGATTCAGGCTGAGACACTTTAGAGGCTCAGGAAACCTTTGCAGGTGTGTTCAGCTAACTAGCTGATTGGGTGTGACACTATGAGTTTCCAATATTTAAAATTTTTATAACATTTAAAAAAAAAAAAAAGTAAGACTGTTTTTTGGGTTTTGAGTACATTCAAGCCATGATCATCAATATTACAAGCAACAAAGGCTCACAGCATTTCCCCTTAAGTGTAATTATTCTATTTAATATATGCCTGTGCCAATTCTCAGTTATCCGGTTCAATGCAACAACAAACAGGCTTGAACCGGAGGCATCCGGACTTTCGCTTAGTACTTTCTGAAAGTTTTCCTTTCTGAAATTTGTGACAAAAATATTTAACTTATTCATGGTATTCCAATTTTTTTTTGTAAATATATTCTTAATTGTGCAGAACATAGCCCCGAATGGAACATGTAAAGGTATTTAAATTATTTCATAACAGTATTAGCCGTGTTAGCACACTTTGCTTCCCTAACTGAGGCAGCAGTCTTTGTTTTCCAGACTGTAAACATTCCTACCTCGCATCAGTCTTCCAACAGGCTACCAACTTTTCCTATTTTCCTATAAAAGAAGGCCTAAAATTGTAAAAGTAAAACAATGTCCTGTAATTGAGTTAGCCAGCCTGTTGGTCCTTGTAGCTCCTCTGTAAAACACTGAATGTACCAGCAAACAGTTTTATATTTATTGCACAAAAAACAAAAATGGGTGTACTCGTTTTTTTTTTTTTTTTTTTTTTTTTTCATCCCAAAAAATGGTCGAAGCCAAAAACATGTCCATTTCAGGTCCATGATATTCAATAATCTTTCCTTTTTTAACTTTTGTCATGGTTTTCTGTGACGCTGATTTGAACATTAAGGGATAATGTTGAAGAGAAGAATGTCTGAGGTAAACTGAGAGGACAGGCCATGACATCTCGCCACTTCCAGGCACACATGGTTCTCATGATGTTGTACATCTTGAAAAGCCATCACTTCGAGGCCGCTGTTTTTTAAAAGAGAGGCGCATGGAATGTGTATTCTCACGTGTAAACAAAAGAGAACATGGTGGTGTAGTTTGGTGCTTGGGTTCGGCGGTGGATTACGTAATTAAAGGACATCTTTTGTCAAATGGATGCATAAATGTACGTGTTGAATATCCCTTGCTAAATAAATGCTTTCAACACTATAATACGTCTTTAATATAAGGAGGTAGCATGTATTTCTATCATTTTCTTTCAATGTAATTAGCTTTGAATGCAATGAACATGCATATATCTGCATATAAGAGAATCATTCAGCGTCGTTTTCAGATCTACTCGCTTTGCATGGTTTGGTTCAAGTCATGAAAGAAGCAGATGAGCTGCAGAGAAGCAAAACTTTGCTGGAATGATCCGCTCATGTTTTCCAGAGTCCTGGTGTGAGTCTGGGGTCAAGGGTGAGGTCTCGAAGTGTTTGCTATTGGGGAGGCTTGGACCGGGTCAAGGGGTAAAGCGCAGGGTAAAGGGAGTGAGCTCAGTCAATACAGGGTGTCGTTTGATGTTTGAAGATTTGTTTTGAGGGGGGGTGGCTCTGTGGGCTGACTTCGGTTAGTGAGTTTGACAGTTGGCTTGTCAATGTCTTCGAAGACAGATGTTTGGTTGTATAACACGAGCAGCAACACCTTTAGGGAACTGAGTCACTTTATTAGAGGTTTGACGCCAACGCTGATGAGAGGGACAGGTTTTGTTTTTTTAATCCAAAGAAACCACAGAAACTGCCACGCTGTTCTCTGCAGGGAAATGTCTTAATGTTGTTTCAGATACAAAATGTATAAAGACGCTGAGGAGACTAAAAGGTTTACAAACCACACTGCAAAAAAGGGAATTAATAGTAAGTCAAATTTTCATGAAATGACTCACAATTCTTATTTTTTCGATGTTGTTGGTGTCGACTTTATTGTCATCTACTTTGCTGCCACAAGAAGTACTGCTTTTATTTTACTAGACACAGTGACAGTGACCCTTATTTCCCCCAAAATGAAAAAAAGCTGTACTAACTAAATATCTGGACAACCTGAGACTAAATTTGAGATCTAAATGTAATATAATGTAAATAGTAATGTAAAAAACATATAAATACAACTCGGCATAATCTATATGTTTTAATGGTAAGGAAATGCTCTTTAGTTTCTATAGTTAAGTCAAAAAGAAGTAATGTACACATGATATTATCAGGTACTCACATAGACAAATGTTAGTATAGCAGGCTTAAATGAGCATCTTTAGGACACCAGTGCAGGGAGGCAGTTTAACTACACAAACCATGATGTTTGTCCTGTTGTCCCTTAAGGACATGGTTCAATATCACAAACTTATGTTTGAACTCATGAGTGCTTTGAAAAATCACCATAATGCCAACTAGAGTTTCTTAACTTAGAACAAGTTGGATTTACAGTTTCAAACAACGGTCTAAATGAGATATACGCATCCCGCTCCAGGCTGAATTTATAAATCCCTATGAAGCTAATTTACAAATGGTCCTTTGTAAATCCGTTTGAAAATAGCCCCCATGAAAGCAGCTCTACATGGTGTTCAGACACATGATTAGTGTTGAGTTTTGCCTCTGTGCTTGCTGCTCCAAAGCACTGGAGGTAAATATAATTATTGCCCCATTTTTACTCAATATAATTACCTTTCACACCAAAACAGGTCGAATCTTGCACACAGGCCAAAAAGTATTGAATTTGATTTGCTTTTGTGAGAGAAAATAAAATTATTCCTCAACTGAGCAGATTGAAGAACATCCCCTTCGAATGCTCAGACTCTTCCCATATGCAAACTGGCCTTGACCTGTAAAAAAAATGTTTTGCCTCTTATATTTTAACAGACTAATCCTAGAACTTATGACCCTATAAAAGTTATAACCCTATAGAAGTTATAACCCTATATGTCAGATATGATTTAAGTAATACAAATCCAGAGTTTTGTCTATATGGGTGAGGTTAGCAGGAGGTCATCAGGCCTAAAACCTTGATAATTCCTGCATAGAACATCTACTTAATCATCTACTTAAGAGTATCTGGTCACTGTAAGGTATTTGTATTGCAGTACTACACCCTGTCTCTAAATGTTTCAGTAAATCCGAAAAATGTTTTGACCAGACTGCATGAAATTAGCCAAAAAAATAATGTCTTTCTTTGAAGTTGTTTCTGTCCACATGTTCTGTAGGGATGCCAAATGAACCATCAGCGCCCGCTACAAGATTTCAATCACATTGTTAGGATCAGAAATAAAAATGGCATTGTTTGAAATCAACTCCACAGGTTTTTTTTAGAAAGAGAGTTTGCCCCGATTACCCGAAACCTTTCTGACAAAGCTCGCTCCAAAGGTGCCGGAAAGGTAGCTTCGACTGATGGCCGAACCTCACATTGAGGAGTAGTAAACACTCAAAGCAGGATATTGGGAACGGATGCTGGTATTTTGTCACTTTATTACATGTGAGGCAATCCTAACAGATTGAGTGGGAGAAGCACATGAGCTGCGAGGCGTTTCAGGGAGTCTGGTGCTGTCAGCGGTTCACATAGATAACCACCGGCCTCCCGTCGGATCCCAACATGCGACCAATCTCTCCATCCACCCAGCACGTTCCACCCTCTCCTATCAGGACCACAGACTGAGTGTTGAATAGTCAAGCATCTGGGCAAAATCACACTCGCACTAATTTACTGTTCAAATTGGTTCTACCAGAATTGAACTAAAACTTTTTTACCTCCCCTTCCTGATGTAACATCGAGATATGATTATATGGCGTTTCCCATTCCAGGTCCTTTTACACTCCAGCTGACATCGATTAGATCCTCTCCCTGACGTCAGCGGGGTTGCCCGCTCAACCGAGGGTTTCTAATCTAATCTACAGTGTGACAATCTGTGATCTTTCACCTTGGGTTTCCACCAATATAATCCCCTCCGTCCGTCTTATCAAGCCCTTCTCTCCGCGGCGATGTGTTGTTGATCAGATTTCGTCCTCTTCCTTGACGTCAGCGTGGCTGCTTCCCTGCTCTGCTGTTTATTTTCCTGCAGATCCCAGCATGATGGGAGCTTATACGACCCGGTTATGGAACAAATGAGAGCTGAGGAGTTCCACAGGCCTGTGGAAAGGAAGCAGAGGCTAAGAGGCCTCCTGATACCCGCTGTTAAATGTTTTCATGTCAAACTCCAACGAGACCGATGCACAAAGAGGCGGGCTGTGTGAGCTTTCAGTGTTTTCCAGAAATGTTGTGTTGTTGAGAGGTTCTCGATGAGGTTTAACTTTTTTTAAAACCTCGGGTACTTGATCCCCTGCTAGTGTCACCTGCCTCTAAAAAGCAGTAATTTGTCCAGTTTGCTCCTATAGAGGATAATACATAATGCCATGTCAGAAAGACAACAGGAATAACTTTAGAGAAGCAACTATGTCAGCGTTCATAAGGTAATTTACCAAACAAAATGAAGGCCATCGTTCTGCAGTGGGAACGGTTATTCACAATTAGAAGAGATGCTGTTCTTCTAATGGGTAAGAAGTCCTAGCATATTCAGCCTAGAAATACTCAGAAATGACAAAACAAATAAAAACAAGAGCTCTATCTTACACTCTACAGGCTTCAGCATGTTTAGGTTTAGGTTTACTTCAGACCGTCGCAAGAACAAACAATCAAATACTGTATTTTTCGGACTACAAGTCACACTGTTTTTCATAGTTTGGCTGATCCTTGCGACTTATATTCAGGTGTGACTTATATATAAAAATTTAAAAGGAGGTAATTGAAATTAACCAGCATGAACCAAGGAGTAAACATTACTGTCTATAGCCACAAGAGGGCTCGCTAGGCTTGTGAAAACTGTACCACTTGAAAATTAAATTAAACATTAACTTCTAGACAACAAGTACTGAACACATGTTTGTATGTTGTTTTGCTGTTTCATTATGTATTCCTGCAGAGGAGCGTTGCGTGGTGCAGCTCGTAGACCAAGACGGAACCTGTTATCGGGCTGTCTGTGAAGCTAACAACAGCTAGCGCTAGCTTACAGCTCTGTTGTCCGGGTGGGTTACAACTTCTCTATTGCACTTGAGCTTTATGTTGCTCTCAAACATCCGTGTCATACTGTTAGCTTAGAACGTAGCATCGTTATGCTCACGGTCTAATTTAGATGTAATTTTGACAACTTTCAGCATAACGGCCCGTTAAACTGTAATGTGCTGGATAGAACCTTGTTGGTGCTAATTTACCCCATTCATCTTCCCTGTTATGTTTCATGTTATTCAGCCAGTTGTGGATGCAGCTGTGTAATTTAATAAATTGTCTTACCAGATTATATGTCAGTTTTTAGTCTTGGATTGTGTGAAATAAATGTCTAAATAAATGCATATAGTCCGGTGCGACTTAAATATGTTTTGTTTTTTTTCATCTTTATGGCACATTTTTTGACTGATGCGACTTATATTCTGGAGCAATTTATAGTCTGAAAGGTATGGTAGAAAGACAATGAATTCGGTTCAGCAAAATAACATGAATTAGTAAGTCTTCAAGTCATCTTCTATTCAATTTTTCTATTAAATTTTATTTATATAGCACCAATTCATGAAAAATGTCATCTCAAAGTCAAATTTAATCAGATTATACAGATTGGATCTATGCCTGTTATTCATCTGGTCCTTGTCTGAAAAGGAAAGGAGAAGTAAACACTTATATAATCCCAATTATACCTTTTAACTTATTTCCCCTACTTAAACAAAATGCCAGTTAAAGCAATAACAATAAACAACCAGTGAAGTGCCTTACAAAATGTTAAACGTTAGTCCATGAAAGGACCAGAAGACGACTCAGTAAGCATAGCTTATTTGAAAAGGTTGAAGGAAACCGTTTCTTATCATTAAAAAAAATATGGCTGCATGATTTAGGTTTGCAAAGCTGCATCAATTGAATCGCCACAATATCCGTTCGACAGAGAAGAAATGTTGAACCATAACACACAATGCCATGTTTGAAGAAAAGTCAAAACACAGCATTAATGCAAAAAGGTCTCATTTCAACTCTTAAGCATGGTGGCAGTGTGGTCAGTAATTGGGGTTGTCAGCCACAACACCTGGGCACCTTGCATTCATTGAGTAGATCAGGAACTCCTCTTAATAACAAAAGATTAATTCAAGAGTACAATGAAAGGCCATCTTCTGTCAAATGAAGCGTGATCCAAACTGGCTCATCAGCCGGACAAATTTCCAAAAACAGTTGCAGATCTGCTTTACAATGGCTGATAATTAAGCAAAAAAATAATTTTGCAGAAAAAAAGTCCGGACCTCAGACGTACTCAAATGCTGTTATGAGATCTTAAAAGGGCTGTACAGAAAGAAACATCTTCAATCCTCAACAAACTGAAGCAACATTATAAAAATTACTCCACAGTGACAGGAGAGAACGATAAATTCAGTCAGAAAACAACCGCTGAGAGTTATTTTTTGCTAAGGTTGGTTCTTGAATAATAGGGTGTATTATTTTCCATGACTGAAAGGTTTTGTGCCAGCAGTTTCTAATTTATATTACACGATTGTTATTGAAAGATTTAGTTATTCAATTATCTCTGTTAGACATCCCAGCCTGGGCTCAGGTCGTGCTTGTTCTTTTTCTTCATGCAAATTTTCAATTAATTTTAGCCTTCATGGATTGCCCCTCTCTCTCTCTGCTTGTGTATAAATAGGCCTGTTCTCACTCTCTGTTGGGTACAACCTGTCTGATGATTTGCTTAAAATGTAAATGTCTTGCTTGTATCCTTGTTTTTAATCAACAACGTAATTCGTTATAGGAACACTGAGGTTTTTTGGGTTTTTTCTAAGTGGAATGAGCCGCTGTTACCCACTTTAATATATATCAGGACAAAATAGTCAGTAAGAGGTGGAAGGAATGTCATTTCAAGCTAAATAACTGAAGTAAAATTTAATCCTACACAGATTAACAGATGAACAGTTGTTTCGGGTTTTTTTTGGCAGGCATTATGGTGACATTTAGAAATATTCAAATATTATTTTAGATTATAGAAAAATAGATCTCCCTCTGTCTGGCTGGGAAGCTCTAGAGACACACTTGCACAGCATTGCCGTTGTGAGCAGTCACATATTTGCAAACCACAGTTTTTATGCTCACAGAGCTGTGAGTTTAACCACAACTTTGACTAACCAAATGAGAGACTACTTGGTGTTAACATCAATAACCAGGGTACACACACACCTTGATATAAAGCAAACATGGAAATGTTCATCTGAGCTCCTCTCCCTCTCTCTCTCAATGCAAGGACCCTTAGCCATATAGGCCACGGTGAGTCAATCAGCCCCAGGGTTGTAGTGATTGATGACTCCAACCAGGACTGGGGTTCACCACAAACACACATAACTCACACCAAAGATAAGCAAGTGGTCTGCAAACTGCCAATGGCCCTAAGTGCTCTACAAACACAGGTAACACCGGCCTCATTTCAGAAGCGTTATTGCCTAACCGCGGCTGGCGACCTCGACGGCCCCACCCCCCGAAAAAACAGCACAAAAAGAAAACAGAGAGATAAGGAGAAAGGAGGTTGTCTGTGGCAAAAAGCCAGATGTCAGCAGCGCCTTCAACAATAATCGTGACCGGCTTCAGGAAAGCCAGAATGGTGTGCCTGCAAACACGCATGCTAAAGATGAAGTAAGGCGTGAAGCATCAGGAGTGTAGTACAAAACTCGGTCAAATGTTGATGGCGTGTATACAGGAACCTCTCAGTAAAATTAAAAGTACATTTTGAAAATAACAACCTTTAAAGGAGCAAGGCGTAAGTTCCAGGATTTTTGCAGAAGTCTGCCCCCTCTGGTGACAAGTTGAAATGACACCAGTGTTGTGCACATGCATGGGAGAAGAGGAAAAGCATCTGCCACTGCGACTGCACAGGTGTTTTGTTTAGAGGCGTAAAGTCTTCTGTGGTAAGAAAGTTATAAATATTAAAGTGAGCTCGTGCTCTCTCGCTAATGCAGCGATTACTGTGGAAACTCAACACAGGAGCCAGGTGAACGACAGAGCTCATCGCGTCACACCCGCGTGCACGCCCAGAGGATTCAGCCCGAATCACTCGCTCATAAACTAAATGTCCAGCCTACACAGGCAACTGCAGTAAATAAAGGAACACTCATTTTACACATCGGGCAATTGTAACAGCTTGTATGGGAAAGAAAATAAATATTGGACTTCAAAACATGCACTATAGACCTTTAAAGGAGCAATAAGCGATTTTCCACTACTAAGTGGAGCTTGTGCACTGTCTGTAGACCAAAACAAGACGTGTATCAAGCCTCTCTCTAACTCGCTCCAGCACTCGGTATCCATTTCCCCTTCTCACCAATCGGCTCATATTTTCAAAGGATAAATACACAGTAGAACAGCATCACCTTTCAGAGGAACATGTTAAGTGAATAAGTATGTAACTCATAACTTTATAATGCTGTTAGCATGAGAACGTTTTGATCCAATGCACATGGTCTCTGCCCTTTTGTGCCTGATGTAGCATTTTATGGGCAGGGAGAGGGCAGCTGTTCACGTACACATACGCACAGGCGCGGCCAGCCCGGCTATGTAGACAAGAGATTGGAGAATAACACAAAGAGAAAGTGTGTGACGTTTAACCATAGTCCATCTAAAAAGATAAATTCAGTTCTCCACAAAACTATTTTTTTTTTGGTTCTATCTAAAATAATGAAATTTCGCTTATTGCTCCATGAAGCACATATTAAAAATACCTTTCCTTAAGCCCACATTTCTGTAAGAAAATGTGTTTTATTGGTCTGATGTAATATTCTAATCTTCAATATTGTGCTTTAATCACCTTTAAGCAGAAAAAACATCATAAATAACAGAAACACTGGCTTGAAAATATCGGTCTGTGTGTAATTATTTATAATGTATATCAATGAGTGAACCGAGTTACTAAAATAGATGAACTTTTCAATAATATACATTTTTGGGGGCTGCACATGTAGGAGCACACAAATCTGTTGGCACCACTGGTGAAGGTGTGTTAAAATAACTTAATCTTTTATTGCTGTAGCATAATCTCATAGTGAAAAAATCTGCTTCTAAACTGGTATTTGTCATACAAAGGTCAATTCTTGGTATTTGTTTTTAAGAGGTTCACCAAAAGCACAGTCAGTGATTGGCAGAGCTCAGTAAGCCTGCACAGAAATGTAGGTTGGCTCATACAGACAGAGACGTCTGAGTGTTCCTCTCTCCAGATTAGTGGTTGGCAAATTTTGCCCCATTCTTTAAATGCAGTGAAGGCATTCATGAAGCCATTGAAACACTAACAAGTTTCCAGAGCGTTTGGAAGATGGCCACAACATCCCAGATCCTCCACCATGCTTAACAGCAGACATGAAGTCCATTCCCAACTAATTCTTTGGCCCAAAGTTCTTCTTAAAGTAGTCACAGTCTAATTCAAATAAACTCCACACAATCATGATGTTAGGCTTTAATGTTGGTTATGGAAACCAAGATGTTGCTCAATCCTGCAAATGTCTCACTTTGCTTCAGAGTTTTATTCTCTCCATTTGCTGTCCTGCTCAGTTTTTCTGGTTGCACGAAAAACTAGTAACAAGGTGTCTTTCTGATAACACTTGATGACGATCAACATACATCGGCATCTTTTAATATGTTTTCTCTTTCGTTTTTTGAATAGTTGCCAAGAGAAATGGGCCTCTGTGTCACAACAAGAAAAAAAATCCACATAGTAAGAAATGTCTCAATGTAACAATAATTGTGCCACTGAGGATTTTGCCAGTGTGAGAAATGAATATACAATAAAGGCCACATAGATTTTAAGTTTTTTTCCACCATTTTATTTGCAAGTATGAAAAACAAGATCTATCTGTTTAAAAAAACAAATACCCAGGGGTAAGAAAATTACAAACTATGTCTCACCAGTACTTTAATACCACATGCAAATCACTGCATCAACCAAATGAAAAACAAAGATATGATGTTGCAACATGTTGCATCAGACAGCTCTGGTCTCCCTAAATATCTCTAATAAACAGAGAATCAAGTGAGTGTAGCACTCAGGCCTGCAGTGCGATGCTCAGCACTCACTGATAAGAACTACTTCATCTTCTTTATCCACTTCTTGTGCAACAGGCTGAAGCAGAGAGATGAAAGGAGCATCCACAGCAGGCCCTGGCTCCAGCCTGAACCCCCCCCCCCCCCTTACCCCCACCACCTCCATCCATCACAATCAACGCCAGCAGCCGGCCCAATTAGGCCCCCGGAACACTCAGGGCCAAAGCTTGATTGTTAACACTGAGAAAACAACGAGAGAAGTGGGCTGGATGTGGGGCGATGATGGGACACCGAGGATGGGTGGGAGGCAAAGGGGAAGATGGGGGGGGAGGGAGGATAACTGGCGGCCCCATTTCCTCTCTAATGGGCTCCAAACGAGGGAGCAAGAGGGAATGTGGCCCTGTAATGCAGGTGACCCGGAGGAGAGGTTGGGGCAGCCACACCTACCAGTGAACCCTCAAACACACACACACAAACAGAGGCCATTAAAAGAAAGAACAGATCAGTGAGGCATCATAATTAAACATGCAAGACACACCATGGAAAACCATAGACATAAATTATGGGCTTAAGTTGGCCCAGGAAAGGTCAAGTTTGAACATGAACGTGTAAGAGACACATAAAAAGTTGTAGCGTCATTTCCAGGCAATCCTATTACAACCATCCACCCTTTCAGCCAAGATTACTCACTGATTTCTTTCCCTCTACTTACTAAAAAGTCATCAGAAGACTTGGCTCTTCCAGTCAGCCTAATGAGACTTCAGACTTGAGAGGCTCTAACTGGGGTTGTGGCCCTTTGGGAACCAGTTACATCATTTGTAGGAGAAGTTTTCCCAGATTTTATTCTGAACGTAACATACAAACTATTCGGCACCATGAGTCGGATCCACAGGGACGTGACAGTGTGTTCACTCACACGCACTTGACTACGAAGTAAATCTACAGTACAGCACATGCACAAATGTTGGCACCTGTGATAAATGTCCAGAAAAAGGCTTAACATGGAACCTTTAATTATTAATCCATGAAACCCTGATTTCCTGGGGTCTAAATATGCTGCGATGTAGAGTTTTGATTTTTTTTTTTTTTTTGGCACTCTTTAAAACTGTTTTCGAGATGTGGGCTGGAAAACCTTTAATGCGCTAACATCACAAACACAAATATGAATAGTTTCCTAAACTCTGAGACATTTAGCATTATACATTTTAACTGAATGGAAAGAGCCTCAGCAACATGTGTAGTAGGGGATCTGTGATGCTGTGGGCTTGTTCCTCTTCCAAAGGCCTTGGGAGCCTTGTTGGAGACGATGAATTCATAAACCGAAGTACCAGAAGAGTTCAAAAAAAAAAAAAAATGCAGTTCCTTATTAGAATGCTGTAAATGGGTTGTCACAAGGTTTTTCAACAGGATAATAATCCAAAGTGGTGGCCCGTCAACAAAGTGAACTTATGAGAAAAGAACATAAAAGAAAACCAGAGACTGGATTATTTGTGCAAAGAGAAAGGGTAAAAGATCCTTCTCCAGGTGGCAGTGGAAATCCAAAGTTTCCCAGCAGCAATTCCAGTAACTATCCATTGGATGTAAAAAGAAAACATGATTTACCCAATTTGCCACCTACTACCTTTTCTCTGTGGTCCAGTTTTGATGCTCACCTATTCATTGCTGGTTCTGTCAGCGTTGGACAGGGGCCAGCATGAGCACGCTGACTGGTCTGCTTATATACAGCCCCATTAACAGAACCAATATTTACGTCTTAAGCAACCATATTATCCATGTGGTTGACAAACAAGTACAATCTATTTAGATCCCAGGTTATAGGACTCAAAGGATCTGTTCGTATCATCTTGATACCAGATACCACAGCAACTCGATGCTTCGATGGGCCTAATGCTCCTTTAGGCAGGTGTCATATTGTCACGCCTGATTGGTGTACATGCACTAACGTGTGTGCTGGGTTTAGTAACTCCAGAGCCACAGATTAACTTTGTGTTCTGGTGGATTCTGATGAGGCGGGATGAATGGGTGGTGACACTCTGCTCTTTGCTTCGCTCAAGGTCTGCTTTATATTGTTCTTCTCTCAAATACTGGCTTGAAGTGCCAAGGCTCTAAGCAAAACCTCCTGTTCCTACTAGCTCTGGCAACGTAATCACACTGCATCTGAATCAGTGTTTGGGACCGAGTGAGCTCATGTTTCTGTTTTTCGTTGGTGGGTGTTTGCTGGCGTGACCTGCACGCAGTTTCATACATGTATCTGAAACGCCGCGTATAAACGCATCAGGTGGTCAGCAAACTGAAGACGGTCCGGATGTGTTTATTTCGATTTTTTTTCTGCCTGCATGTGTGTAAGTCACATAACGCCAAACAGATGTCCTATTTTTAGCAGAGCCAGAAAAGTGTATTTGTCCCACAGCCAGGAGGTGGTAATTATGTTCTCTTCTGGTTGTGTGAAACTAAAGTCATCCCCCATCACCGTGCGCCCCCACCTCTTCCTCCGGAGCTCAGTTTTGTTTTTGTTTTTGTCTCCCTCCTGAATGGAGGGAATCAGAGCTGACAGGGGGAAGCCTGCTTGTTGAGAGGGGTGACGTGACGGATGAGAGAACCTGTTTGGTGGAACGGAGACTGGATGTGCGGGAGCAGCTTTTACCCCCCTATCCTCAGCACAATGCGGCGTAACCGTCCCAGCTTGGCCCGTATCTGCAGACAGCCGTGTCTGACGGGCCTGACAACAACAGAAAAGGTGTGGAATCGCAATTGTCAGGGGCGATTCTTCCAGGGCTTCACGGTGTCTCTGCACAAGTTAGAGGGTGGCATGGATGTGCGTGACTTAAGAAGGCGTGCAAGAGAGATTGCATGTGTTTTACTGCAGAAGCTGCTCTCCCAGCAAGGCCGAGCTCCAGCGAATACAAATGACATGTAGTGGCCTATTTGGCTGCTTTTCATGCTTTTTATGGGAAACCCCCTTCACTAATAGAGCACACACACACACACAGGATGTGCAGCTTCCATACAGGAGCACTGATATGTCACGCTGAGGCATTAAATGTGGAGATGATGATTTGCCATCAGCCCGATGCTGGGGTTAAACAGACAGAGTTCCCTGAGAGACTCCAGCCTTCGCTCTGGTTTTTATATTTCTATGTGTCCTTGAATTCCTTCACATTTCAGAGGAGCAGACGCTGTGTGTCCTGCCAGCTGTCGGTAGATTTAATGCATCTACCACTGGCTTCTCCAATAACTTCACGCTGACTGTAGCTGTTCCAGTTGTAAACATTGCGTCAGTTTGTGCAAAACCTCCTCTTCAGAACCGAGAGGTTCACATCATTTTATAAGTCCCTTTTAACAGACGGACGGACGGACAGATAGATTGTGGCGTTCTACTGTCGATACAGTTGCTGTTGCACATCTGATGGGTTATTAATTTCCACTGTTATGCTGATGACACTCATTTATAGTTATCCATAAATCCTGATGAAGCCAATCAATTACTTAGACTATGTTCTGTTAGCTCTGACACCATCCAGGGGGGCAGATCATCTGCCATTAGCATGAAACATAGAAGAAGATTACTGGATCAATGTGTGCTTCTGTGCTTGTTTTGTGTCTCTAGATATTTACTTGTTGGACACACAAGACTTGTCAAACTTTCAACCAATCACAGTTTTTTTGTGGGGAAAAGCTGATTTTGTATAATTATATCCAACAAGCAGAATGAAATTGCTCTGTCTTCTCTAACCCGCAGTGGGTCGAGGCAGATGACCGTTCGCACTGAGCCTGGTTCTGGTTCTGCTGGAGGTTTTCCTCCCTGTTAAAGGGGAGTTTTCCTCTCCACTGTCACTTCATGTATGCTCAGTATGAGGGATTGCTGCAAAGCCATCAACAATGCAGACGACTGTCCACTGTGGCTCTACGCTCTTTCATGAGGAGTGAATGCTGCTTGGAGAGACTTGATGCAACCTGCTGGGTTTCCTTAGAGAGGAAACTTTTTGACCAATCTGTCTGGATGATTTGATTGAATTTGACTTTGTAAAGTGCCTTGAGATGATGTGTGGTGAATTGGCGCTAAATAAATAAAGTTGAATTAATCATGTCTCTGCCTGCTTTACATATCTAAAGACGAAGAATTTAGTCCATACTTTACACAATAGCTCAAGGTCAGTCAGATTGGATGCAGAGCTTCTATAAACATAAATCTCTAAGTCTAAGTCTTACTAAAGAATCTTATCAGTATTTAGGTCTGACGTTAACAGGGCCATTCAAACAGCTGAATATGTTCTGATGTAAACCAATCTATTGTAACTCTGGCTTTCTGTTTAGGGTTGTTTCTCTGCTGGACCTCCTTCCAAACTTCAAGACTTCTGCAGGGTTGCTCTGTATTTCGCTCCATTCATCTTCCCATTAACTCTGATTACGTTCCCTGTCCTACTCAAGATAAACTGTGGGGACTGTGTTTTCGGTTTGATGCATAGAGTTTGTTTTCTGCCACTCATACCAACATGCAAGGAAGAACAACAAAAAAAGAAAAACGAGTAAACAAAGTTTGGTTCCATCTGACCAGAGCATCTCCTCTCCTGTGTTTGCTCTGTTCCCTACACGTCTGGTGGAAAACTGCAAATAGAACTTCATGAGGCTTTCTTTCAATAACAGGCTCTATCTTTCGACTCTTTCTTCTCCCGATTTGTGCAGTTCACGACTAATAGTTGTGATATACACACATTTTCCTCCAGAGTTACCATGGGCTTATTGGCTGACTTTCTGATTAATTTGCCCAGTCTCAGTTTAGGTAGATGACCATTCCTTGGTAGGTTTGCAGTTGCCCCGTAGTCATTCTGTTTTCAGATGATGGATTAAACAGTATTCTCTGAGAAGTTCAAAGCTTGGCATATTTTTACCTAACCCTGGTTCGTACTTGGTGCCAGGTTTTTCTCTGACCGGTCTGTTTGATGTCTTTTGCTCTCTAAGAAACATTAAAGCCTTCACAGAACATCTGGATTTCTAGATCAAATTAATAATTGGGGGACTTCTAAAGGCATTTGGTTGCACTTGATTTTATTTCTATGTAGAAATAGATTAATACATCTAAACCTGTAAGATTTCTGTTTATGAAAAACTTTAAAAATAATTTCCCTCCACATCACAACTAAGCTCTACTTCCTGTTGGTATATCAAATAATATGAAACTCAAATAAATGAAAGTGTTGGGTCTAATGAGGCAACATGGGGAAAAAACAAAAAGGGGTGTGAATGCTTTTGGAAAGCAGCTCGCCATTTTGCTCAACTACTCCATTATTGTTTCAAAAACCTCAAAACAATATCAGAGTAGTTAAGCATTATCGGAGGAGGGAAAAACATCTACCGCAACATTCACCTGAAGTGTGAATCCTTTCCTCTGTGAAAGTGAAAAAGTGAGTGCCACAGTAATTATGGGTTTTGGATTGGGATAATTGAGGTATGGCAATTTGTGGCCAGAAAACCCTCACCAGCGGGCTCATTTCTTCTAGAGGAGAGCTGCTCCATGAGCACTCTGGCGGGGGAAATCCACCCATTAAAAAAATAACTGCGTGCTACTGCAAGCACTCCAGCAGGTTTTTACTGGAGCGTACAGACCTATGAGACTGGACAAAAACCAGCTCAAAAGAAAGGTAACAATGCTGTTGTTGTCAACTGTAGAACATATCAAAGTAAATGCTTCCTGCCGTTTTCCTCACTGCCACGATATTTGGGTTAGTTTAAACTGACTAGAGAATTAATGCATTTTACAGTATGTGCCTAAGAAATTCTTTAGCCTGGTTAAAAAGGCAAAAATAAGCAGCTTGAATATGAATCACATCCAGCTGGATTTGAATGCTGATGCATCGTTGTTGTTTTTTGAAAGCAAAAGGCATGAGGGACACAAAATTAGATCAACTTGGAAAACCATATGAACAAAAATATTTTTCCTAATTGAATGTTGTTGACTTGGTTAGATTCGGGTTCTTTCTGTTTCTTAGTGTCTCTTCACTCTGTCTCAGTCCCAGAACTCAACTGTGGGGGGTGGGAGTTATCACGAGGGCCTAATCCGCCAATCAGAGACAGGCTAATATAAAAATGGACCCGACAATTTTAAATTTACCATTTAAAAAAAACAAACCTTACGTTTGAAACCACCTCCTCGCTAAAGCTCTTTCCACATTAAATGTTTATAATGGTTTTTTTTTTTTCAGTTCAGGTTTATTTATATAGCACCAATTAACAACACATGCCATCTCAAGGCACTTTACAAAGTCAAATTGAATCAAATCATACAGTTTAGTCAAAAAGTTTCCTATCTAAGGAAACTCAGATTACATATCCCTCTTGTTGATTTTCATCAGAACTCTTGCTGCAGCATTTTGGATCAGCTGAAGACTTCAAACTGCATTTTGTGGACTTCCTGATAGTAAAGAATTACAATAGTCCAGCCTTGAAGTAACAAATGCATGGACTAGTTTTTCAGCATCACTCCTGGACAGAATGTTTCTAATTTTTGCGATATTCCGGAGGTGAGAAAGAGAAACTCTGGGAACCTGTTTAGAATGGGATTTAAAGGACATGCCTTGGTCAAAAATAACACCAAGATTTTTTTACTTTATTACCAGAGGCCAATTTAATGCCATTAATTTTTTTGTATGCTATAATACAGACAGTCCATATATAGAGTTTAAAACGTTTATAAACATTTAGGGTTGATTCATTTTGTGCGTACCAGGTGTACTTTTAATATTTATAGGGAGTGATGGGATAGTGGTTAGAGAGCAGGGTGCTAGCAGCCTGGTGAGGATTCAAGATTCCTGGTTCAATTCCCACTGACTGCCACTCTGGCTCCCTGAGCAAGACGCTTAGTCCCAGAATGCTCCCTGAGCGCTGTATAGTGGCAGCCCACTGCTACCTAAAGGTTGGTTAAATGAAGATTCCATTGGAGCGTACTTTGCAATGACAATAAACACGATTATTATTATTATTTCTATTATGTACACCTGATACGGACATTTGGGAGAGAAGAACAAAAACAGACAGCATTAAGCAAAGAATGCTGGGAGATTTGTTCAAAACGGAGACAAAACTAAAAGGTCAACAAAATGTATGTTTTTAACCACCATGTGCACATTTTATGTAGACAATAAAGATTACTATTATGTTAAAGGAATTATCTTATATGTGAAATAAGATAATTGATTTAAGAGATTTTTTTATCATGCATTGACGAGCACTGAGACAAAACCTGTTTTTGGAGCATGACACTTGGCTTTGTTAAAAAAAAAAATGGTACAATTTCATTAAGAGGTTATTGGTGCTAATTCTAAAAAGGTAAATCAAAGACATTTTTGAAGGGGTTTAATGATTAAATAAAGGTTTGATTGAAGTTCAAACTGTGTTGTGATGCTTAGCTCAAATGACGTCAATAAACCAAAGATTTATGAACCCATTTCAGGCTCTAGAGGCCTCAGTTAACCTGTGAGACATTGAAGTTCATAACAGGACAATAAAGAAATTGCTGAACAAGTTTGTTCAGTAGTTTTGCTGCATCTGAATTAGCCACTTTCTGGAACATTGCCCTTTGTACAAATGAGACAAAAGTAGAGAAGTTAGGGAAAAAAGCATAGAGCCATAAAAAAAAAGAGAACCAGCCACATACAACATGTTCTAAATACATATAAAAAAAACTTGTTTATTTATAGTCAGACGTGCGAAACATTAACATTATCAGTTTGTGTGTCATTTGATGACCTCACTGTCTTGTCCCACTGCTTCTGTTTCTGCCATCCTGTCATCCAAACATATGTTTAGATACTTTAATATGCCTCACTGCATGTTGGTAATTTCCTTTTGGCTAGTTCTGGTGCATTTGGAGCAGTGTTACTAAATGCACAGTGGTGGAGGGGTGAAGACCTGGGCACCTTTTAGCCATTGAGTTGACCATGAATATCTCTGTATACCAAAATATACCGAAAGACTGAGATCTGTCAGACCTGACAGCTGAAGCTTGGCCCAAACTAAGTCATCAACAGAACAATCATCCCAAACATCCAAGCAAATCTACTACAGATTGGCTGAAAAAAAAAAAAAAGGAATGAAGAGCTCAACGACAATATTGAAATGCTGTGGTGGGCCTTTAGGCGAGTGTTGCAGAAACAAATGCGCCAACCCCAACAAAATAATGTAATGTACAGAAGACTAGGCCGAAATTCCTCTTTAATGATAGCAGACTGGTAAGGTTGACAAGTTGGATCTATCTGCTATAAGCTATATGCATTTGTGCATATAGCAGATACAGATGTGCATTTTGGAACTAGACTCCAGTTTCCTACAAATCAAAACATGTAATGCCTTGTATTGTTGGCCTGCAATCCTTTTACAAATCACTATATGCACTGTAAGTGGTAGCGAACGCAGTTCTTACTTTCCACGCGCTGGGAACAATCCACAGGACCTTTGTAATTTGTGCCTGTGCGTTTCCTGTCAAAAACAAGCTGTATTTCCAGTAAAATGCGAGGCAAATGCACAGCAGCATGTCTTGAAAAAAAAAAATCATTAGGATCATTATTCCCCACTAAACCTAAAAGTAAATTACATTATTCGGTAGGAAATTATACATTAGTGGGGAAAATTTCATTTGGGTCAACGAAAGATACTGATTTCAATGTGAATGACTGGGCTGGCTGTTGTAACCCAGTTTGTGATGTAAGGGAAGGGACTGGAGCGTGGGGGGGTTGCTGCGAGAAGAGTCAGCCCCGTGTAGAGCCTCTTTGTCTGGAATGGACTGCAGCGATGCGAGGACTGGCCTGGTTCTGGGATCTGGAGGTCAGCCAGGGCTTGAAGGGGAGCCAAGAGCAAAGAAGTGGCCACTCGGCTCCAGTCTGACACACAAAGCGTCCTTTCTGTCCTCCACAGGTCTACAGCAGCGCAGCATGTCCCACAGAGACTGTAAGCACTTAATGCTTTTGAAACAAGAGGTAAAACGCAGTAACCAATTACTGGTGTGTACCCGGATGTATCCTGTGTTTACTTTGTGTCTTCATAATTTTAAAGGATCAAGATGTTTACTTGCATCTCAACCATATTTAATAGAAATTCATCTGAATAAAGCAACATTCTTTTGTTTTTTCTGAGCCAACTTCTATTGTTTCCTCCACCCCAATCAGCAGAACCCCAAACCTCACCTCCCTTCACCCTGTAAATAGGCGGTGAGGTCTGGCCCGGGTTAAGCTGTCCCAGCTCCCCTGGCTGGTTAATGAAGCCTAATTAGCTTGATTAAAGCCTAATTAGAAACTGAGGGTAAGAGGAGACCGGCCCTTGCACAGGTGACCTTTCACCTTTGAGCTTTAGCCCATTTTCCCTTTAGATCAGAGTAAAACAGGACGAGGCACTAAATGAGCCAGACGGCTGCATGTGTACGTCTGTGTGTGTGTGTAAATAGGTGGTGGTGATGATGGTGTCCTGTTGACACAGAGCAGCCTCGCCTCCCTGCTGTTTTACCTCCTTTACGCACCTACGCTCACACATAACCCCCCCCCCTCCTCTATAAGAGAACCATGAAAGGATCGCGCCGTCAAAGAGCTTCCATCTGTTAATAATCCAGCACACTGCAATCAGTTCTTCTGACTGATCAAACAACAAAAAAGCTTTGAGTCCGGAGAGCTGATGCTGCGTCCCAGAACATCCACATATAAGTTTCAGACTTTCTCATCCGGTAAGAGAAACAACCAGATGACCGCAGCACTGTAGACTCATCTTTGAAATAAACATTGTATGAATGTTACGCTTTTACTGATTCATCTCAACCATTTACTTTCCCTAGTGAAATTATTTTATATATTATTGTCTTTGGAGCAAAAAAGTTGAGAAAGTAATCCATTTAAGCTGGTTTTCTCTAATGCACAAAATTACACATGCGTGCTTAAATTTGTGTGAAATAGTAATAGCCTCCCACCTAGGACAGGGAGTAAACCTGGAGAATGTGCTTTTTTTTATCTTCCCTTAGAAGAATTACCCACTGTAAAAACCCTCCTTTTACCCAGATGTTGGTTTTAGCTCATTATTTGTGTTATTTTATGATGTTTTCTTAATTGATTTAAAGTACTTCTTGATTTTGAGATCGACCAACTCGGAAATACATGCATTAGTGACCATATTTTCAAAAAATGTGGCATTAAGATCGTGATTGCGCCGTTAAAGATTTTTTTAAGGACTGAAAATTGTCCCTCGGCGACCGCTAGGCTGAAAATCCACAATTTGGGTCACATGGTACGATGACGTAATTTGTAGGCGGAGCTCAGGCTACGCTACAGAGTACAATGGAGTACACAAGTTCGAATGGCAATTAAGAATGTGACTTATCATCAGTCATGCAACATTTTTTTATGAGCCTTTAGCTAAAAAGCCTTAAAAATCCACTTTTTTATAGAATTTTTTTTATTTTTTTTCCTCGGGTCATAATAATATGTGAACTTTCTAACATATGTATGATCTCAGAATCAAGAAGTACTTTAAAAATAGGGCTGCTACTTGTGTGTTTTCATTTGGTTCTTATTCTATTAGATATTCTTACTTTTTTGTTGGTTTTTAACTCATTGAAGCATGAGGCAAATAGCTCGTGTGCTGGTTTTAAATAAAGTTGGATTGGTTAAACATATATTTTGTTGTAGCTGTTCTGTAGCACTCAATCAAATGTAAATTTTAATTGATATATTTATAAAGATAATAAAGCTATTCAAACCAACCAGTAATTTCCCCTTAGCTTTGTGCCGCCTCCTGGCAGCAACAACTACCATGAAGCTTTTGCAACGATGGTCAGTGAGTTATTTACATCATGGTGAAGGAATTTTTAGTAGAGGGGTTTTAATTCAGCCACATTGATGGGTTTTTAAAGCATGAACGACCTGCTTAAGATCGTGCCACTGCACTTTAATTGGATTTAGGTTCAAACTTAAGCTACTTCAAGATTTTCATTTTTCGGGTTATTCAGAGGTGGACCTGCTGGTGAGTCTTGGATAATTGCCCTGCTGAAAAAGCCAAGTGTGCTTGAGCCCATGGTCTCAATGATGCCAATTGATCCGTTTTCTCCTTCAGGATTTTATGCTAGAGAACAGATGTCATTGCTCCACCAGTTACAAGAAGCCGTCCGGGTCCAGAGGAGGCAAAACAACCCCTGATCTTTACATCATTACCATGAAACATGATGGTAATGATGTAAAGGTCTTTTTCTGAAATTTTGTGTTAGTTAGTTTTACACCAGAGGCAACAGGACTCTCTCCCTCAAGAGAATTTCACTTTAGTCACGTCACTCAACAGAATATGTTCCCAAAGGTTTTGGGGATCATCAGGAATTGCAAAAAGGCTTTGTAGCCATTTCAAGATATAAAGACTTTTTCTTTTTCTTCAATTTCTTTCAATCAGGGTATGATGTGTTGCTTTTTAATGAACTTTTAGTCTACTTCATGTTATCAGGCAGGTTCTATTTAAAGTAATTTCATCATGCTGATCTGACAGTAATCAGACCTGGATATAATTATATAAAATCAGCCCCCCCCCCCCCCCCCCCCCAAAAAAAAAAACTATAATTGGTTGAAAATTTGACAAATTTTGGGTGCCCAACAAGACAATAATACCTAGATACACATCAAAACTTGGTTTGGAATGGATAAAGGAGGCTATTATTCTTGTGTGACCTTATGGAAATTGCTCGAAAGTCAGATTTTTGACAGCCAATAGTTTTAATGGATTCTTTATGGTTTGAGTTCATGAAATCCTCCTCGTTTATTCAGGTTTGGAACCATGATTAGGAGTTAACTGACTTGTGGTCCGTTGTAACTTGGTTTGCAGACATTAAACTTATCAAATTTTTGACTAACAGCTAATATGAATGGACCTTTTTTTTTTTTTCCTAAATTAAGGACTGTATAGCTTTCATACGATGAAGCTGAACAAACAAACTGTTGTAACTCAACTACTTCTAAAGCCGGTGCTCCAGTAGGTGTGTTTGTTTCATTCAGGAGGACCAGAAGAAATGCCTTAGGTCAGACAAACCCCAGAGGGGACGTCGCTCATGAATCACTCCACGTGGTGCATGGGTTTGAATGTGTGCGTGCTTTATAGCCTGTGAAATGAAGACGGGGTAGGGCAATGCAGGGAGAAAGAAGGGGACGGGGTCATGACATAATCAAGCACTGATTTAAGTCAAACTGCCAACACACGAACACTGCCTCCCCTGGGCCTGAGATAACCAAGTCGAGAGCTCAGGGGTCAGAGGTCAGGGACCCGGGCTCATGGGGAACACATGGAAAGGATAAAGAGACTCTGGATTCCATGAAGTATGAGTGGTGACTGACTCGGGGCCTGTACACATGACAAACCTTCGTGGTTAAAACCCAAAAGTGTTGCTGTGTTTGTCGACACCGCCTCAGCATGCGTTTCTTCTGACGACTCGATTTAAGAACAGGTTCCAGAGGGGAAGGATTCAACAACATCCTGGTCTTTGTTCTTGTGTTTACAGGACAAACAGAGGCTGTAGGTTTGGGGCAACATGACTCCAATCAGAGGAAATAAATGCACACAGCATAACAAATGCCGGCCAGACATGAATGATCAGAATCAACTTTATTCGCCAGGTTTGTGGGTACAGCTGTAAAATGTTCATCAGAGTCAACACCTGTGGATAGAAACAGGCTCGTTTTAGCCATCAGAGATCTGTAGACCCGACATGAAGGTAAAAGTCTGAGTAACCTGTGACCAGGATGAGTTGGATCTAGAGCTATGTTAGCTGCCCTTTTACTGGTCCTGGACCTGTATAGGTCCTGAATGGCTGGAAGAGATGATCCTCTCTGCAGCTCTAGCTGTTTGTTGCAGTTTGGACCTGTCAAGTTTTGTGGATGAACTGAACCACATAGATGGATTAGCACAAGACAGACTGAACTATGGCAGTGTAGATGATCAGTAGTTCCTGAGTAAAGTTGGAACTTCTGAAGTTGGTGCAGAAAATGCAGTCTCTGCTGGGCCTTCTAACAGATGGTGTCAATGCAATTCAATAAAATTTTATTTATATAGCGGCAATTCATGAAACATGTCATTTCAAGGCACTCAAAAAGTCAAATTCAATCAGATTATTCTGATTGGTCAGAAAGTCTCCTCCCTAAGGAAACCCAGCAGGTTGCATCAAGTCTCTCCAAGCCGCATTCACTCCTCCTGAAAGAGCGTAGAGCCACAGGGAGAGTCGTCTGCATTGTTGATGGCTTTGCAGCAATCCCTCATACTGAGCATGCATGAAGCGACAGTGGAGAGGAAAACTCCCCTTTAACAGCAGAACCAGAACCAGGCTCAGTGTGAATGGTCATCTGCCTCAACCAACTGGGGGTTAGAGAAGAAAGAGCAGAGACACAGAAAGCACATAAGCTCACATTGATCCAGGGGTACTTTCTATATTATATGGTAATAGCTGATGATCTGTCTTTCCTGGATGATGTGTCAATGTTTGAGGACCATCTCAGATCCCGAGAGAGGGTGGTTCCTAGGAAGCGGTAGACACAAGGTCTGTCCCAATTCAGGGGCTGCATCCTTCGAAGGACCAGGCCCATGTAGACTGGGAAGAGATCAGCTTGTGAACTGGGACGGTCTAGCCTCCCTTACCTTAGCGTTACTCCTGTTGCCGACAACCGAGACAGCGCGCAGCAGCTGTGAACCTGAAGGTTAATCCCGTTGTCTCATCTGTAAACCACTGCAGTTTTTATTTTCCCATTTACATATTCATTATGGCTCACAATCTTTTATTTTAAATGTTACTTTATCATCTTTTATCATATTCTAATTCATTAATCAGCCAAATGTTTCATTTTATTTTGAAATATACCACTAAACAAAATTCATCGATGACAAACCCCATTTGTGTAATTTATTAGTAAAACATTTTTCAACTTATACACTAACCCTCTAACTTTCTGAGCAAAGCTTAAATCAGTTTATTTGTAGAGAACAATAATAATGAGCTGGCCAAACATTGACATTAGATATTTGAATTATTTCTCCTTGCGGAAAGCCTGCAGGAGCTGGAAAGCAATGTGCCACAATCACAAATGATTGTGAATCACAATTTATATTATGTTATCATTATTATATATTTTCTTTCTGTCCATGATGACAGGTGAGACCTGGCTTCACTTGCCTCCCCTGACTGCACGTCACTGCTTTACATCCTGATAACGCCTCTGCTTTAAACCGTTTTTTTCGGCCTCTCTAGCCAACATGGCCTCTCTCACAACTTCAGACTAAGGTGGTTGATTAAGGATTAGCAGATAATTGTGCTGTGTTTTCATCTAAATTTAAACATCGACTCAAAGTTTTGTGACTTCATCTAAACACACTTGATTAACAATGCTGATGTCTTTGAACTATCCTCCCCATCCTGTCTCCTTCAACAGCTTTCCTCTACATGTTTTATCTTCTCTAAGGGGAGACGAACAACTATTTAACATGGGGCATTGCATTCGCATTAAATGTCTGCATTGTTTTTTCTGTGTTCACTCTCCGTCTCCTATTTCAAAGCAGTCTGATGGCAGAGGAGTCTAAAGGAGGAAGGCCTGTCTGGGGTTACCATATTTAACCTCCCATCTCTGCTGGCTTTACCCGAGACTGACTGTGTGTGTGTGTGTGTGGGGGGGGGGGGGGGGGATACTTGAAAGAGGATGAGATTGTTGTCATTACACCCTCTGGAGAAACTGAGGGTAAGGAGTTGAAACTTTCAGGATGTTGTGTTTTCAGAGGACAGCCAGTTCTGACTTGGAGACAGGGGAGGAAGAACCCAGCAGGTTGTGGGTGGTGGAGGAGGACTCCTTCCTCCTCTCTTGTTCCCTTGCTGCATTCATTGTTTCTCTCCTTGTTTGAAAATAATGGTATATATATATATATATATATATATATATATATATATATATATATATATATATATATATATATATATATATATATCAATCAGAGGCTGTTCCTGGGGTGTGCTGTAGCCACTTCTGGAGTTTGGGGTTTATGGCTACTAGTGCACCAATGACCACAGACACCAGAGGACTCTCCACAACCTCTCTGTTTTCTCTGTGAGCCCTCAATATAGCTAGAGCTTCTCCTGTTCCTCATTCTTGATGTTTCTGGACTATTTTCTGCTTTGTCAAGCACCAAAATGTCAAGTTGCTTCGCCTTCCTTTGTTTTCGGGTCTGGATCTGAAGCCTGTATCCTCCCTCTGCAAGGGTTGATTCTGCATTGACAGAAAAGTGTCACGCTGACTGGCAATAAAATCGATTTGCGTCTGGAAGGTTGAAATTGTTCATCTTTCGTCTCACATGTCTGTAAAGAAACTTTTGTATCTAAAAGAAAAAGAGATCCAGGTGCTTTTCATCACGAAACCCACAGGAACAGGACTTGATTCTCTGCGGACTCGCGTGTCTTATTTTAGTCCTTCAAGCAGTTTGAATCTGCCTCACGACTGAACCTGACTTTCTAACCACATTACCCTCTGAATATACATCCCCAGCTCTGATGACTGCGGGTAGAACATAAACCACAAACTGCGAGTGCTTTGCTTCATCCACTGAGCCATGGAAGTACATGTAAACACCCTAATGAAGCAGGGGATAGATGGATGGACGGGAGGTTTACGGGGCTGCCGGTCATGCATGTAGTTTGTGGGGACATTGTTAAAAAACAGGTTTTTTTTTTCAATCAGTAACTTTGTTCACTTTTTCTAATTCCTACGTGTTGATTGATGGTAGAAAAACTGATTTGGTTACAGTGCAATCTATCCGTGAGGGTTTCAGCCGGTCTCCTCGTGGGTGAAAGACACTCACATGTGGACACAGACACATAGTGGGCTAATCCCTTTAGCATCTCCATGGAGACTTTAGTGTGAGGGCTCTGCGGGGCTTACCAGTGGCCTTTCCTCACACCACTGAGGCTAGGACTGCGGGGAAAAGCAAGGCGCTGGGCCGTGAAAGCATGGCATATCTGTATTTGTGCCTGCCTGCGTGCCCTTTTTTGCATTTTCATGGCGTTAATCCTGGCTTGGCCAGGCAACTGGTTGTGCATAAATAATTACTTTAGGAGCAGTTCAAACAGCATCAGTATGCATGACCCTGAATCTCCTTGACACAAGCAGCCAGGACAACAGGCCTCTTCATCCAGCTTTTTCTGCACCAGCTTGTGGTTGCTATGCCTCTGCTGGTTCTTCCTTGTGAGGTTGTGCAAATTAGGAGGTAAAATAGGATAAAGATTGGAGGCATATTGCTGAATTTACAGAAAAATCTCAAGGTAATTTAAACTGATCCATTTACAAAGCTTTTAAGTAGAGGATATGTGTACTTGTAAATTGACTATAAATAGTGTACAGACCTGTGGTAAATTGCAACATGTTGGTGAAATAAGACGATAACTCATTTCATACTTTGTTTCACCTTTGGTGAGACAGGCTGCAGTGATTCTGTATTATTAGTTCTTTGATCGTCTTATTAACAGTAGGTGTTCTGCAGGGACGTGCTTTATCTCCCTTGTTATTTTCTAGACCGCAATGTTGCTGTAACCAAAGAGCTGTGCCTTTGGAGGAAGACAATGCAACAGGGTCTGTATTAAGGTCAAAGATAACGAAAGAAAATGTAGTAACAGCAGATTTTCTTCTCAATTTCCCATTGATTACGCCTATAAAGTCAACACAGCAACTCTCTCAGTTGAAAAAAAATAAGAAGCTGTCAGTACACAGATGCTGACCATGGATCTCAGCTCATTTACTGACAATGATCTCTCCTAATGTTACACAGTGGTTAATGCAGTTGGTAGCACTGTGGCCTGGATTCAAATCCTGGGGTCTTTCTGCATGCAGTTTGCATGTTCTCCCTGTGCATACATGGGTTCTCTCCAGGTTCTTCTCCTACAATGCAATAAATGTGACCAATTGCTCCCTCTAAATTGTCCTATGTGTGAGTGTGTGCATGTCCTGTGTGCCTTTATGTTGCCTTGTGATGGCCTGGGGACCTGACCAGCGTGTACCCCGCCTCTGGCCCAATGACCGCTGGAGATTGGTACTAGCGACCCCATTACCTTGCATGAGTACGTGGGTATAGATCAGGGATCACCGACAAGTAGCCCCTCAAGCCAGTTCTAAAAACAGCACAATCCACCAGTGAGCTGCACCTAAAACTTTATTTTATTCTCCGCTACTCTTCCTGTTTCTTCACACTTGCATTTATATTGATTAAATGACAATACCTGTAACAATGCATTAAAATTTTGTTCATTTTACATAAAGTTAAGGTGAACTCTGAATCCTTTTAGTTCAAAACTCAGTATTGGTAGCCCTTCGTATGACTCTGTGCCAATGAAGTAGCTCTGTTTTAAAAAGACTGGTGATCCCTGGTGTTGATAATGGATGGATAAATCAATCAGGTGATCCATAGGATCATTGGCTCAGAGTCTACAAGGCCTCCTCTCATCATTTTTAATCATTGTTTAAGTTAGAACCATCTGGCAGAAGATCTAATGTACCATGAGCATCAATAACCTCTAGCATATTATTGGTTTTCAACAAGAAAAGACTGAGTAGAATGTTTAATTTTCAATCAACATATCGATAAACTTTGTCTTTTTATGCTGCTGTGTGAATGAATGGATCTGAGAGGGCACAGATATGAACTTGATATGTGTGTAGAGTTATTTATTGTGTTCAATGGCTTATTTAACATTGACCTATATGTATTTCATTATCTATTTGTGTGGTCTTTTCTTGCCAGATGCAAAAGATGAATAGATCATAAAACAATCTTATCTTTTTTCATTCTGTACAGTTCGAATGAAAAACAGACAAAACTGTCAGGGAGAAACAATCTGTCCAAAACAATCTGCAATAACCTGGTTTCTTATATATGCTAACCCCTAAACTAGTACTTTGCCGTAACGTAGTGCATTTTGATTTGTTTTCTGTATCCGGCCTTCTTCAGATGGAGCCCGTCAGCTTCAAACGTGTCAACATGATCATATTTTCTGACTCTACCATGCAGAAGTTCTCCAAATTTGTAAGACTGTCCAGACGGCTCTTTTGTGGTTTGTTTTTCCTTTTTCACCGCCCTGTTCTGGAAACCCCACAGGTTTAGATCTGGACTTTTTACTGGCCCATTGCAATATTTACATTTCAAAGACCTTTGTTGATTTAAATGTGTGTTTGTCCTCACTGTGACTCTGAATCTTCAGCTTTCCAACAAACACCTGAAGGGATTGGGTTAGCCATGTTTCTCTGTGATGTTTACGTCAAACAAACACCTTTTCCTAGACGCAGAGATGACAGGAGATTGTTGTCACAACGAGACAATTCCTGCTGCTCCTTCCTTATTATTACGAATCCCAAGTGCCAGTAACACATCAAGCACAAGGAGGACCACAAGCTCAAAAAATACTGAGGGCTGAAACAGAAAATGGAAATGCTGTGTAGAGTCAACGTCTCAGTGGGTTTTTTCTTTAGTGTGAACTGTACTTTATACATGTTACATTAAAGCCATTATAAACTGGCATATTGACAGGAGTATATAGAGGTTTTTGTAATCCTTAAAGAAGATAATAAAAAGAGAATCAAAACTAGAAGGGATAATAAAAGTGGTTAAAAAGCAGGGTGGACAAAAAACAGGAAGGAGAAAGAGATTCAGGGCTTAGCGAATGATGCTACCCCGTGGCCTCTGTTCTCAATATTGGCTGCTGGTTCGCTCCAGTGATCTAAGCTCGACTCCCCCAGCTCGGTCCCAATTTTCCCTTCATGAGTCAAATTAGTTCCAATACCAAGAGCTTAGTTGGGCTTGAAGAAACAGCTGGCTCTGTGTGGGGCCTTATGGATCCAAAATGGCCGACTGATAACAACAGTAAAGCTTGTGTTACCCTACACATTCCTGTCCCACAGGCTTCAGGTCAGTGAGGCCAAAACTGCGGTATTCAGAATGTAAATGTAAGGAGGATTTTGCTCTTTGTTTATGCCTGAAGCTGTTTCTCATGGTGTTTGAGGGAATAATGTTTTTTTTTTTTTTTTTTTTCGTTTGGTTGTTTTTGGCATAGTCTAAAAATGCAAGAAACTTCATGTTATCTAAGACATAACCATGAAAGCAAGAATACATTCTTTTTCCACCTCGATCAACCCAAGGGAGAAAAAATAGCTGCCTGTAACCATTAAGGACGCAGACATATTGCACACATTTGTTTAACGGGACGATCCAGTGGAGATCACATGAAACCGGTATGTATATGTACTCTGAGGTCTAGTCCACGTGTAGCCGGATATCTGGAAAAATGAATATAGTCTTATGTGGTTAGGCCTCTCATCTACACCTAAACTCTGTTTTACATCTCTAAAAAACAAATGATTTTGAAAAACCCAGTTTTTTTTAACTTGCATGTGTACATGGCAAGACAAACTTTTAGGGTCTGGGGAATCACAGTCTGCGACATATACCACGACCATAGTTATAGACTTGGGCATACAGTGGGGAAAAAAATAATGCTGGCAGAGAGGAGCTAATTTCAAAGTTATTGTTATGATTGACAATGATGATTGAGTGTTTACAAAATGAGTCTAATCAATGTTAAACTGGAGAAATGCACTAGCCTACGACATATCCGGTCGTTTATTTCCAGCTGACGTTACGTCGGCCCGTTCAGCATTTCATGTCTTCACCTCTGAGACATCAAAGTAAAAGCGTATATGGAAAATTATAAACAATACAGTTGGTTAAGATGCTTTTTTAATTTTTATTCTTTTACAAGCCTTAATGCTCCAATATGTAGACATGTATAACATCACCTTTATTTTGAAGGATACTGGCTGACATAGGTTTTAGCTTTGTGGTACACTGCCCCCTAAGCGTCTCGCTTGTCAGTGGTGAATTTATATGGGTTTGTGTGGAAGAAAACTTTTCTAAAAACGATTCTGTGTGTATGGTAATATTTTTAAAAACAATGCGGGGGAGATATTTGATTTTTATAAAGACCCGGCTACATGTGTGGAAAGCCTAAAGCCGGCTGTACACTGACTACGTTCCTTGTTAGCTCCATCCTTTTTTCGCTAAATGGGCCGCGCAGCAATACAAGCTGGATCTGTTCATGCATCCAGACAGCCCCCCCCCCACACACACACACAAAGACACACACACACACACACACACACACACACACTTCCTGCATCTGACTTCCTGTTTGACTCATCTGGGTTTTAGAAATTAACACATTTTCTTTCGCCATGCGTCACAAATAGACTCGATCGGTTTTTCTGACGGACAATGGAGGAAGGTTCACTGTCTTTTTGTAGCGCCGCAAAGCCTTCTATTGACCAGAATGGCTTTTATTTGTGACATAACAGAGAATACGCGGATGAAGAGGTATGTGTGAATGAGGGGCCAGGCAGGGTAGATGTTGACTGGCAAACACGCGTTTGCATTGACTTCAGCAACAGCCCATGCCTCCAAACTCTTCAAGAGCCTTTGGTTCACAATCCTCTCATCTTCCCTGTTGACCACGTTTCTTCCCACTCAGCTTTCCATAAATATGCTCGAATACATTAACCTATGAGCAACTGGCTTCTGCGTCAATTGTCTTTTGGTGTCTACCCTTCTTGCGTGTATGTGGTGTGTATGCCAATCACTGTCCAAAGGACAACATTAAATAAGCAATCTCTCCGTAGTTGCAAAGACCTTAACTTAACATGTCTGCTTTAAAAATCCTTTTTTTTCCCCACTGGTCTTACGTAACATGCAAATCTTCTGATAAACTGAATGTTGGGTTTTTTATAGCTGCACCTGTACAAATCAACAGAAATTAACACTTGAAATAAATCCACCTGTGCTTCTGTGCTTTCTGTGTCTCTGCTCTGTCTTCTCTAACCCCCAGTGGGTCGACGCAGATGAGCGTTCACACTGAGCCTGGTTCTGGTTCTGCTGGAGGTTTTTCCTTCCCGTTAATGGGGAGTTTTTCTTTCCACTGTCACTTCATTCTTGCTCAGCATGAGGGATTGCTGCAAAGCCATCAACAATGCAGACGACTGTCACTGTGGCTCTACGCTCTTTCAGGAGGAGTGAATGCTGCTTGGAGAGACTTGATGCAACCTGCTGAGTTTCCTTATATGGGAATTTATTTGACCAATCTGTATAATCTGATTGAATTTGACTTTAGAAATTGCCTTGAGATGACATGTTTCATGAATTGGCGCTATATAAATAAAATTGAATTAAATTGAACTGTACATACTAAATATCAGTTTCAGTTTTTTTAATTGAATTACTAAAATAAATGTTCCAACTGATGAAATTCTAATTAATTTTGATGCAACGTGAATCCATGACTTCCAAACGCTCGTTATGCTTAAGCATTTCTCCAAGCCTACAAATAAAATGAACCTATTTTTTGAACTCACAATTCCCCCACATCTTTCTTTAATTTTTTTTGCAATAAAATCTATTCGGAACGGCTGCTAGACCCACGGGTGCCAACCAATGCTCTGCTTTTAGTCCAACATGTGAGTAATAACACCATGTCAATTTGGAGTTGCATGGCTCATACTTTTTGTGTATAAGTCTGGGATTTAACTTTTGATGGGCTCATAACGCTTTCTGGTAATCCCCTCAGGTTGTTGCGAAATTAACTCGATCTGCTGGCGACTGTTTTGAACAAAAATAAACACCGTTTCCCCGACGGAGGATTCGGTTTTATGTGCACTGCCTGGAATCCGGCAGAGGCAAGGTCCGTGAAACGACGGAAAGCACAGAGAAAAACAGCCTGCTGGGAGGTAGGAGGGTTTTTAACCGGTGACGAAGAAAGGGACGACACAGGAGAGAGACACAGGGAAAAGTGGAAGAAGTTGGGGTGCATTTGCTGCTGTCAGTCTGTCCTTTAATCCCCCAGGATTTTTCCTGCCTCCCGTTCCCACGTTCTCAGTGTTAATTGATAAACTCAAGGAGGGAACAAAACCCGTGACTAATCACTCCGGCGCTGCTGTTTTTCTGCTGCTGCTGGTGTGTGTGTGTGTGTGTGCGTGTGTACAGGTCACTGAAGTGTATGTGTGTGTGTGTGTGTGTGTGCGAGTGTGTTGGCCCCCGCTAACCTGGCACGGCTGAAAAACCTGGCAGCATCACCAGTCTGCTGCTGTTTCATGCCAGAACCTTGTTGTTGGATTTTCCCCATGAAAGAAAAACCACTCAAACTTTAAATCCTTGGCCAAATTACAGCTTGATGCATGACTCAGTAAAATACTATATGCCATGACTATAAAACAAGCAATGAATGGTGTAAGTGTTCCTTTGTATTCATCTGCATCTGAGCATTTAACAGATTCTGTTTTCTTTTTAGGACTGCAGCTCACAGATGAAAACAGAGTTTCCTGTTTTTACGGCTCTCACTCAAACTTGTTTGGATTAAGGTCCAAAACAAGGAAATAGGATAATCTTGTTTATTTAAACCTCTCACCAAAAAGGGGCTTATTTTTCTCAGACGTTTCTTTGGGGTTCTTGCTTTATGGTATGTGTGTGTTGGAACATTTAGACCAAAGCCCTTTTTTTTTATTTTATTTAAAGCGTGCTGCTGTGATGGACTGCCTGTCCAGGGCGTACCCTGCCTGTCACCCAATGACTACTAGAGATAGGCACCAGCCCACCACCGTGACTCTGCATGGATAAGCAGGTAAAGACAATGGATAGTTACAACTCCCTCAACATGTACTAAAGAAGTGTAAAAAGAAAAACATAAAAAATACGTAAATTTTTAACCCTAGATTAGAAAAAAACAACAAAAAAAGAACAATTTAGCACACATTTAGAACAAACATTCAACCAGTAATTTGAGGAAATTAAGAAAAATATTCAGAAATACGCCATATTGTTAACGCTAACAGTTATTAGAAAGAAGGGCCAACCAGGGGAGGGGGGGAGGGGGGGGGGGGGGCTGAACCGGCCCATGGTAGCAATATTTTTCTTTTCTACCCCATAAAATGCCCGGGCGCAGTACAACTTCAGAATTCAGGGGCAATCTGATTTTTTGTAGCAGAGATACAAGCAGTCTCTCCTAATTTGAAGGAAAAATAAATAAATAAAAAGAAAAGCAGGAAAGAAACTGGATCAGGTTGAATTAGAAAATTTGCTGGTAAGAAAGGACAAATAAATGCAGTGAGGTAGAGCCGGTTGTTCAGGATGCACAAAATTAACCAATAATTTCTGGCGCGGATGAGGTTAATGTGACAGCAGGTTAACAAACATCCAGAGTCGGCATGTGTTATTTGGATGTGATCAGGGCACACAGAACATTAAAGGTTTCACCATGAATGTATAAATAATCTGCTTTATCAATTAAAATGAATGTCAATCCATACTGGCTGACCAGGAATAAGGAAGACATTTCAGGAGAGGGTCTGTGTTCAAAGGATAATATTTTAATAAACATAAATCCTGTTTTCCTGTTGTGTTGTCACATTAATATAGAAATATGTTTTTTACCAGCTCAAGAAAAATACCAATTACTTGAGTAATTCACGTACTGTGTTTGTTTGTGTTCCTCATGTTGTTTTTTTTAGATTGTGTTTGTGTTCTAACACTGTGAATACTATAATATTTATCATTGTGACTGTTATTGTTATTAGTAGCTGAGGAGGCCAGTTTCAGCCGTGGAGTTCATGCAGAGGGACAGGATAATGCCTTTCGTAGGAGGAGGAGGAGGAGGAGGCACAGAAGAATGAGGAGGACGAGGTGATGGAGAAGGAGGAAGAGGAGGCTTGTTAAAGGCTCCTTACCCCCAATGGCTGGTGCCCCACCTGACCAAGTAAGACCAGATCACATTAAATCACCTTTCACTTCACTCTTTTTCTATTGGGGTATTTCTGCATTTGGGTCTCATAAAAAAAAAAAAAAAAATCTCCAAAGCTCAGTTAGAGAAAAGCAGCAAAGAGTTGAATGTCGGGGTCATCAAGTCTAAATGTCAGCTGGTTGTTTTGAAGGCTTACCAGCAGAAAGCTTTTTGTCCTGCCATCAGGTAAACATGTGGAGATAGAGCTAATCTCTACTTGGAGTTTAACTGGAACCGTTTGCTTGGGTTAGATGAGCTTTTTACCAAGCAAACTTTCAAGGAGAAGATTTTAAAAAAAAGAAGAAAAAGCACATAATGCACTATGTCGGTGTGTGGTGGAGGACATGGGACGCTGCGGATCCTGTCTCTTGTCCAAACACTGGGAACTTCGTTAGACAGCAAGCATCCTTAAAGATATTTTAAACAAAAATCCATTGTCCTCTCTCAATGATTCGGAAATGATGATTTTTGATTCATCGGACACAAAGGCTACGTTCACACTGCAGGTCTTAATGCTCAATTCCGATTTTTTTGTGAAACCTGATATTTTTTTGTGTGGTCGTTCACATTTCCAAATATATGCGACTTGTATGTGATCTCCTGTGTGAACTGAATGCGTTCAACCTAAGTGTCCCGCATGTGCACTCGAGGATGCGATGACGTCACACGTAGCAAGCGTCCTCAGTGTTTGCAGAAGTAAACATGGATTATAATGCTGGCGCGCATTTTGCGCTCATTAATTTATTTTCTAACAGGAGCTTTCCCTCCATTGACTGCTCTCCTCATTGTAGTCCGCTATGGGTGTCGTCTCATTTTCCGCTTCTGCACAGCAGGACGCAGAATAGTGACGTTTGTCGAGTTTCGTGACGTACAGGTCGGATAAATGCGACCCGGTCGTACAGACGCAGGTCGCATTTGAAAAGATCAGATACGTATCGGATTCAGGACCACATATCCAAGTGGCCTGGGTCGCATTTGAACAAATCCTATCTGTGTCGTTCAGACTGTCATGAAAAGATCAGATACAGGTCGCATATGGGCAAAAAAAAAAATCGGAATTGGGTCACTTCAGGCTGCAAGGTGAACGTAGCCATAGTCATCCTCATCCCATGGCCATCTTAAGCCTAAAATCCCTAAATTTGGCGGAAAACGTTTGATATGAGCAGAGGGGAAAGGAGCATCATAGAGAACCCAGAACTCTGGACAGCCTAGAGAAAGCGAGTCTCTGTGCTGTCGGGTGTGTTAACGACATCTGCTGCACGACTTTAAATATTCCGGTGTTGCACAAAGACGTCTTGAGCGCCTCTTTAAGGTTTATCACGTGTATTAGCTGTTGAGTTTTTCCATTCTGAAAAAAAGAGTATTATTTTGGGGCCTATAAAAAATTTCTGTGTCGACGGCACCCTGGTACTGTCCAAAACACTCCGCTGTCCTACATGCAAGCTTAGCCTGTTAACTTGACTGGACCACAGAGCTCACACCCACTCACACAGCTCTCAGTGATTCACTCACATTCCCCAACTGGTTGCTCACAACCAGGAAATCAACGAGCGAGTTGGTATCAGATGGTTCTTGCAGCGCCTTTCATGGTTTAGCCATAAAAGTCTAAAAGTGCTTCGATAACAGCTGCTTTCTTTCCTCTGCATCACGGGAGTGAAGACTTACCCTCGTCCGCTTCAACAACAAGAAACCTCCAAATGCGAAAGAATGCTGGATGCTTTCATGTTCATTTTAATTTGTTCCATTCTGACTTGCGGAAACATAATTGACGTAGTTTGTCCTGGATTTTAGAAAGTGTAGCCAGTAGTTGTGTAATGGAGATCTGAGGAGCTGACCTACTGGTGCGGCACAGATGTTTTGGACAGACGTTAAACCTGGACTTACGATCCTCTCTGTGGAAAATAGACAAACGGAGGGAAGCAAAAGCAGGAGAAAAAAATCATGGAAACTAAAGAAAGACTAACAGCTTTAACATCTTTTATAGCACTCAGGATTCTGTTTTTAGCTTTGATGCACCTCAAATATGTCTCCTCCTCACTCAGATAGTTACTACAGGCCCTGAAAACTGCAGTGATCAGATCTCTTTTGAAGGAACGTTTAGTCAAAGATAACTAAAATGATCAGCCAATTTGCTCTTTTTGATAAGTGACTATCTCTCCTGTCGGGTTTTCAGTGACACCGCAGTACTGTGCACGCATCGGTAAACAGTTTCAATGACGTAAGTCCCAACAGGTATGCATCCAAAACTCTGTTGTTGGTATCAGTGGGTCTCAGGGCTGCGTTTGACACAGCTGACCATAAAGTCCTGAGTGATAGATTGAAACAGTGGTTGGGATTGTGTCTGATTCAGTGTCTGTACAAGAAAAATCAATCAAGATCTTTCAAAATGGTGCCGCCAGAGTCTCGACCAGCACCAGAAAAATGGGATCATACCTCATCATGCAATAAATCACTTCAATGGATTCCTGTTTCTTAAAGGATATGTGCCGGTCAGAAATGAACCAAAGAGCTCAATTTACTGGTTTTTCTCTGTTCCAACCCTCACCATGTTTCATGGTCATGACTGAAAGAGCGAGATCCTGGACTCAGCCTTGGAGATAGAGTGAGGAACTCCTTTATCTGGGAGGAGGTCAAAGTAGAGCTGCTGCTTCTCTGCATCGAAAGGAGTCAGTGGTTCTGATCAGGATGCCCACTGAGCGCCTTTCTCTGGAGGTTTTACAGGCACGTCCTACATGAGAGGAGACCCCATAAAAGACACAGAACCCACCGGAGGGACTATATATATTTTGTCTGTCTTGGGAACGCCTTGGGATCCCTGAGAATTTGGTTGGGGGATACCGCTGTGGAGAGGAATGTCTGGGGTTCCCTCCACGCAGGGCTTTGAACCGAATTTTTTTTCCAGTCGGTTTGTTCCGAACAGAAATGGAATTATAACGTTTCCGGTTATGAGTTCCACCAATAAATTGACGTTCCCGAACCGGTTAGAACAAAAAAATACTGTTCCCGGAACGGTTCATTTCGTTCCTGTCAGCTGTTTAATGCTATTATGTCACATCTTTCTCATCCAGCTTAAACCAGCTATTGATATTGTGTTTGGAATGAGCGTTTTATTTAACGATGGATCGTAATTTACCTCTTATTTAAGATGTGTAGCTCTAGTGGAGACACCGCTCTCTCTCCATTCAGTGTGATGTGATGTCACACAGGAAGTGAACCTCAGCCATCATGGTAACGTGTGCAGGAAATTAATTACTTTTTTTTTTTTAGTTAATTAGGCAACGAAAACTTTGAGGAACGAAATAAAACCGGTATTAACCGGTTACCATTATTTTTAAATAAGTATTCCAGTTCCAGAACATAAAAAATAATAACGTTTCCGGTTTCGTTTCTGTTCCCTGTAAAATACAAAAAGTTCCCGGTTTTCGTTTTCGTTCCTTGAACCGGTTCAAAGCCCTTCCTCCACGGACCTGTTACCAACTCGACCTGATCTCAGATAAGCAGATGATGATGGATGGATGGATGAACCATGTAGTTCCCTCAGGTCATCAGAGATCTGTTCACTGATGTCCCCAGTGACAAACTAAACAACACGAGGCAACATTTTGGTTTTCTTCCCCTAATCTATAGACCAAACTTCCTGAAATCCTAAGAGGTGCAGACGCTGCAGAAAACATCGCTTGCTACTGCAGATATCCTAGACAGAGCAAAGAATACTGCATCAGATCCTTTTCACAATGTCTTGGCTAATTTGGTTGTTTTAAATCGGGATTTAAATGGTTCCTTTTAATAATGTTTGAATTTTACGAGTGTTTTTCCATGTAATTTTCACCTTCGATGTTATTTTCTTCACATCAGGTTCCTGTAAATGTCAACACTTTTTAACTGCGTCCCGTTCCCTCACCGGTCAGGATGTGACCAAAGGGGTGAACGGGAGAAGGAAAGAGAAGTTCGTAGTATAGGATTGCTTCTTTGTTGCTTTGCAGTTAATTGCGGCAATCATAATAAAAGAAAAGAAAAAAAGTCTGTAAGTGCCTGCCATTAGCCAGGTCAAGACAGGAAACAGAGCTGTACTTTATTGCTGCTTAACCCCACAGCTGCTTATACCTGCGGCTATGTGTCTGCATGAACACACACAAACATAAATACATCAAACTATTTTCAGATTTCCTCCCTCCGCTATTTGGCTTGCATTAGCAGGGGCTATTTTTAGGGAGCAATGTACTTTTTTTTTATTACTACTGCCGAGCAGAGACTATTGCAAAAAACATGAAATAAGGGGGTTTGGAAAGTACCAGGCAGTTGTTGACTTCGTATTAAAAACTCTCCGCAGGGGTTTTGAGCCGGACCACTGCAGTCTGGAGCCACCTCAGGACGGCGGATGCTCACTGCGCTTTGGTCATGTCTGTGGTCCTTTTCTTTGGGCTTTCTCTGCCTCCTGGGCTCGCCTCATCGTTCCTCTCCTTTAAGAAGAAATTCCCCTATTCTTGTGCCATGGTGGGTGCCTCTGAATGGGCCCGATTAGGATGGGAGTTTAGGGTGGAGGTTGTGTGTGTGTGTGTGTGTGTGTGTGTGTGTGTGTGTGTGTGTGTGTGTGTGTGTGTGTGTGTGTGTGTGTGTGTGTGTGTGTGTGTGTGTGTGTTATCAGGGGGTCGGTAATGGTCCAATGAAAGGCTCTTTTGTAAGGCTGCTGCTGTTTGACAGAGGGGCTATCCACCCAGGAATCATCTTCGGCCCTGCCACACCCATCCAGCTTTTCATATGGTAAGGCCTCACCATGGCTTTAACATTGCAGAACTCCCAGGCAACAAACGCCCCCCCCCCCTCCCCCTCCCTCTCCCTCCTCCCAACCACCGAGCCCATCCGCCTCCTCCTCCCTGGGTGACCAACCAGTGCCCCGGCAACTGCTTCCGCCCCGCTGATCCTGCGCTAGCAACTGGTTTTGACTCTCAATCAGTTCAGGTTAATTTCTGGCTTCCTTTCAGAAGGAGCTGGGAGGTGGGAACCGACAGAGGCAACGCAGGATGAGCGTATTTAGAGGCGAAGCTCCCTGAAGCATGTGCATATAGAAATAAACCGGTGTTCAGCAGAGGTGGGTAGATTAACCACACATCTAGAGTATTATTTCTGGTTGCTCTTGACAAAAAATAAATAAATTAGCCAAGACTTTGTAAAAACACTACTCGAGCAATGTAATCAGACAGACAAAAACACAACCTCAGATATGAATTATTGTGTTATGACGAATAAAACAAGAAAACGGGTCAAATTAAATCGCATTGCTACAAAACAATCTGAAACAGGAGAAAAAATAAGCGTTTCCAAATAATTTTGTATGGCCTAAAGCTCTTGAAAACATTACATGCATTAGTTAAAGTATAAGTTTGAACAAAGCACTTCCAGTGACAATATGTAGCATTTTATGAACTAAAAAAAAACAAAACAGCACTGCAGAATCAGGAGGTAGAAAATAACATTAGAACAACAAAGCTTGTTTATAAAGTCTCACATCAGAATAAGCTGTCTTTCTGTGTCTGATGCTTTTTTGGTTAAAATATCTTGTTTATTCTGTAGCGTAACTTAAAGGTCACTTAAGTGTAGCCTTACAACAATAGTCAAGTAAAAGCAGTAAATATGGTTCAGTAAAAGCACTCCTACGAGTACAATAAGTTTCTACTTAACTCTGGTGCTTAGACTACAAATAATGCAAAAGTCTGTGGACGCCAAACATGGACAGCTCACATGTGGCGACTAAGGGAGAAGAAGAAGAAGAAGGTGCGGCGCACAAACACAAAAACTCAGCTAGATTGAGTTTAGCCTTTATTGTTGCTGCTTATACAGAATTAGCATTTGAATCCTATTGTGAGGCGCGGAGTTATGCGTCTGTGATTGATGCCCAGCTGAGTTTTTTTCTCGTGCCCGACTTTGTTTATGCTTAGCAAGCCGCTACGAGAATCTCGTGGTGTGATAGTTTTGAGAGGAAACATAAAAAAAGAGAAACACGAGTTTTAATACTAATGTTGTGGGCAAGGCGAGTTTATTTCTACAGCACCATTATAAAAAGGCACCAAAGGATTACATAAAAGGAAAAAAAACAGATAAAGACCTTTGTTTAGGTTTTTGCTTAAAAGAAAGCTTAATATTTCAAACGTTTAGAAGTGCTGCAGAAAAGAAATACACTAAATTACAGATATCAAAGTCAATTTTAAACCAAAATTTGAATTTTGAGTCCAAATCAAATCTCAGTCTCAGTTTAAAAAAAGGGTTCAGAGATCAGTTCATTAGTTATTTGATTAAAAGCTGCTGTTGACAAAATGTTTTTTGCTGTGATTCAAGAAACATAGACTTTTATTTTGAAAAATAAAAGGAAGTAGTTTAAATTACTGAATTCCCAAGGACCACATGTGGTGCTTTCAAGCCCATTCTAAAAATAGCCCAACCTACAGCGAGCTGCATCTAAAATGTTGTATTGCTTCGTTCTTTCTTTGTACGCTTGCATGTATGTAGATTTAAAAATGAAACTATCTTTAAAAGACTTTCAAAATATGTTTATTTTACATAATGTTGAGGTGAGTTTTGACTCTTCAATGGTCAGTACAGGTAGCCCAACACCAATGAAGTAGCTCTCAGTTTCAAAACGTTTCAAAAAGGTTGGTGACGCTCTATAAAGTCTAAAACTGGCTTCTCAGCTTCCTGTAGGTGCTAAACTAAACTGGCTGCTTTACAGCTTTTCATTGACTCTCAACTACTAATCTCTGGCTTGAAATCTAAAATGCTGAGGCTGGTCACACCCGAACTTCATCATTCTACACTAAAAAAATGGATATATGTACTTGTTCAAGTTGGACTGGATTTAAAGATATCATGCCAAGAGTGTATGCCACTAATTTATACTGCATCTATTTGTTATTATTTCAATTTTAATATGCAGGCTACAGGAGTTTTAGAGGACTTATTACAAAGGGTAGTTTCCTTTTTTGCTGTCAGTCATTTATAGCTTGTGAACCGTAAAACAGTTCTACCATATGAATCAGAATCAAAAATACATTAACAATCCCAGAGGGAATTGAAAAAAAAAAAAAAAAAAAAAAAAAAAAAAAAAGAAAAAAAAAAAAAAAAAAAAAAAAAAAAAACAATCCCAGAGGGAAATTATTTTCGTTACACGCTCCAGATATACAATCTGATGCTCTTTTCAAAAGCATTTTTTCACAATCAAAACTGTTTCTAAGCTGTGTCCTGCTTGTAAGCCAGGGAAGATAGTCAAAGCTGTCTTTCAGCCAGCTGACAGCCAGTGTGTACTTCAGAGTCTGAAGGAGAGCTCTTGGGAATACTTACAGTCTTGTTCACGATGTGCCATTTTGAAAAGATTTTGGTTGGTTCAACTCTGACGGAAATAAAAACAAATAAGCAACGTTATAGCAGCTAAATAAAACCTGGCTCAGATCTTTTTCAAACAAAGAGCTCAAGGAACGCATCACTCTGTAGGTGGTTGATCAGCCAGATTATCTACTCAGCTAGAGCCCATAGACATGTCATTTATGGCGGTAAAACAGAGTTTCTTTATAAACGCAATGAGTGGCACTCATCTCTTACGTCTTTTTTTCACGATCGAAAATATTTTAAATCAACCAAAATTTGTATATCAGTGGGTCCAGGAAGTCTGTGCTAAGTTTCTTTCAGCCAGCTGGTGACAGGCGGCAGATTTTTGTGGCTTTCATCGCCAGAACCTTGATGCCGGTAATATGGCCCAAAATCTATTTTTCTTTAACTCTAGTTTGTCCACACATGCTCCTAATTTTCCACTAGTTTCAATGTCAAAAGACAACTTTTGGGAATGCTTTTGGTGCCGTTCATATGGTCCACATTGGATGGATTTTGATTGCGCTGCAAGGGATTTTGATTGCGCTACAAAACAAAAACAGAACATTCTTCAGCATCTGAATTAAACGATGGTGCGATTTAAAAATATCCAAACAATAAGGAGCTCAAAAGTGCACTCCTTGAAGATTACTTTGCGATGTCAATGCCTCGTTTCCTGTTGAATGGACGTTTCCATGGCTTTCCACGGTAGCAAAATTATCATAATAAAAGCAACTGGGCTGTGCTTTGAAATCTGATAATCCCCTAAATGTAGTCCCCCTTCGACGTACTTTTCTGGATTGTATTTTAATGCCCTACCTGAAAACCTCCAGTGTGGGTATTTTTGACTATTTGCCCACCTAGTCCACAAAGCATGGTTTATCTGACACCATTGTTGTGTTTGATAAGTGTAATAAATGGGAAATTCTCAAAACCAAGAAGCGATTCTTTGTGCATAGAAGTTTTTAATGCAGAGTCAATGTGATCTGTCACATTTTCCACTGATGTCCGTCGCTTCAGCAGGACAGTAAAGACAAAAACCACCACACACTCCCAGAAACATTTCTCAGGTCTCACTGCTCACCCATGTTGGCAATCAGAGACACTTATATCCAACCCAAACCTACAGCTGGTGCAGCCATGTGTCATTCTGTCATCAGATTATCTACAAAACGTGTAATTTTGTTGCTTCATCACTTACTCCTGGTCGTGAAATTACCTTTGCAGCATCAGTGATCTTTGAATCAGGAAGCTGGCGTGCCAAAGAAAGCGGTCATATAAAGTGTGATGCTCAGTCAAACCTCTGGAAGTATAAAGTTACGAGCCGTCGATGCGTTTCCTTTTTTACACACATCTGTTGTAGCAACATTAAAAGTTTAAACATTAGAGTTTGGCTATGAAGTGTGGACATCCAGAGCAGGATTTTACAAATCGCTAGTGAGCTTAAAAAAGTTCTTTGTATGTTTTTGGGCTGAGGACAGCACAACAGACAGCTTCAAAGTTGTTAAAGGTGCAAGGCTTTGAGGTGATCGGCAGGCCTTAGTTCACCTTATAACAGACAGGCAAGTTTTGACAGCGCCTGACAAACGATCTATAAAGTTTTCATTTGTTCTTTTAAACCTTTGCCCTTCTGGAATACACCTCAAGATGAATAAACATGCAACAGTGAAAGGGTCATGGAGCGTGAGAGTGACAGCGAGGGCTGCAATTAGTGCATGATTTGACTTTGACAATATACAGTCATGGATGGATGAGATTCATCTGTCTAAATTCCTCTTTCAGTGTTTCCATCTGACTGATTTCTGTTCTCTCCCTTTAATCCCCCACTGTGCTTGCGTCACTTCCAATGGCGTCTTCTGTTTGGACTCTAAACTCATAATATCAGCATTCCAAGTTGGAAAAATCAGGTGGTAAACCATTATATAGCTTTGATACGGCTGTTGCACATCTAAAAGATTGCAAAAGTTACATAAATGATTACCTGTTCTGGTGGGCAGTATCAGATTAAACCATTAGCGTTTGTATTCATAGGGGATAGGGAAATAAGTCATCTGCAGTTCCGACTTGTTTTCCAACTGGAACACGCTAACCTTTGTCATTTGTAGACGTGAGGTCCAGCTTTGCAGAGAACTGGGCTGTTCTGCAAAGTGCATGCATGGTGCAGGCTATCTGATAGGACTGGTTTGTCTAACAGTCACTGTTGGCAGGGATGCGCCAGTTCTGGACGTCCAGGCAGCATTTATCACTGAGATGGGGGGGAAAGAATCTCTTATTTGGACCATATGGTTTTTATTCAGGACTGAAGTCTTGCTATTTGAGTCTGTTGTGTTGCCAAAGTATGCTTCTGTGTGTTTATCCGCACCATGTTTATCAAGAAGTCCATGTAGCTTGCACTACATAGTCTGTAAGAATACAGCCTAAAAGTGCCTCGAGATATTGAATTGTTCAACATTTCATCACATTTGAAACTAGACTATGTAGATTATGTTTTTTGTACGTAGTTGTGAAATGCAACCAACTGCATTGAGAAGGTACTTAATTATCATTTAGTCCTCCTGTGCGTGAATCAATCTCAAACTAAAAACAGCAACTATTTGAAGACTCTGCACTCTGCAGGGAAATGCGACCCAAATCTGATGTTTTTGCCCAAATGCGACTCATATCCGTCTTTTTCATGGCAGTGTGAACGCCCCAACTCTCATCTTTTCACCTCCAAAAAGATCTTTGTGCAGCAATTTGTGACACTTCAATATGTGGTACTAACTCGGATACGTATTGGATATTTTTCAAAGGGTCTGCAGTCTGAACGCTCATGTCCCATCTTTTATGTCACTGTCTTAGCTCTCACTACACATCCACACACAGTAGCAGCAGTTAAAGCTCCATAAAAGACCGTTGTTAGTAGCTGTGCTGCTTTCTTCTAACCTCACTAACCTTATTAGTCTTGTTATGATGTGGTCTTATTATTGTCGGCTCCCATTGCTCAACAGCTTTCTGATAATGATGAGAGAGGCCGGCCAGTATCCACGTTTTTTTTCTCAAGTTTTTTTTAAACAAAAAATTTATTGAACACTTCTAGAAACAATTTATGGAAGTATGCTGGTGAAGATTCTCAGTCATCCAGGTCATGGTCATTCCAAAAAAAGTAAAAAACAAAACAACTGGAAAACAAAATAAGTCCAGTTGTTTTGTTTTTTACTTTTTTTGGAATTTATGGAAGTAATTCACCATCACTTCTGTAAACAGTGCACTGCTCTGTGACGTCTCCTTCTGTCGTCTGCTTTCCAGTCTTTAACCGTCCAGATGGAAGTCTGATGACGGTCGCATTTAATAGTAGTTTGAACGGCGACCTCAAAAAAATCAAATTTCAGCAAAAAAATCTTAATTGAGCATCGAGACCTGCAGTGTGAACGTAGCCAAAGAGACTCGTTAGAGAACATCAGTGAACAAACAGCTTCATGAAGACCAAAAAAAATCATGCACTCCACAAAGATGGAGTAATTCGCAGGTTACCACAAGCCATGTTGAGAACACAGCAACCACTGGAAGAAGATATTCTGGTCATATGAGATCGTGTCGAGCTTTTTGGCCTAAATGCAAAATGTTATGTGTTACAGAAAACTAAAAGTGCAAAGCATTCTGGGCAGACCACACTGTGGACATGATTTTTTTTTTTTAGCAGGAGCATAAAAAGTGGTTGGTTTATTGGAGGATAGATTGATCCAAACACAGAGCAGTACTGGAAGAAAACCTGTTAGAGGCAGCAAACTACTAAACCTTCTGGCAGGACAATGACTATAACATGCAACCAAAGCTACAATGGAATAAATTAGATTGATCCGTATGTTAGAATGGTCTAGTCAAAGCACAGACCTTTATCAATTTAAAAATTCCCTTTTTAAGTACTTTAAGAGATTTAAAGACCCAGATTGTGCCATGTTCAGCTTTCTGACCCACTTGCAGAGAGAACTCAGAGACCGGATTAGTTTGAGAAGTTTCTTGTTACTAAAACGGGTGGGTTTGGGTTGTTCAGGTGTTGTCCTAGTATTCCGGTTTAGTCCGACTTGAGGATGGAGGTCTGGAGCAATTGGAAAGAATATCCACTTGAGGATCTTGCTTGTGTAGGTATTTTCTCAGGTACAGAGGCCCTCAGCCACGGCCACACTCTCCAGACACTAGTTGTGCAGCTTCAGGAGAGGAAACATATGCACCCTGAGCACAAACATACTCCAAAACCATGACACATTGTTTGACTTTCTCTGGTAGATATGTCCAACACCAACATCGACTGTAACATAAACCACATCCTTTCAGTTTCTGCACCAACCTTAATCCTGTTCAGCGTTCCCTGAGGGCTGGTTCCTCGGCTTCTAGTGGTGATTTGATGAGAAGCGGGATACAGTCCATAACAGAAACACTCACCATAAACAAGTTAGTTTGCATAATTCATCTAGTATTTCCTTGACGGTACAAGAATGGCTGTCATATTTATCATGAATGTCCGTAAAATGCACATTGGTTCCAGTTATCAGGCTCTAAGAACCCTTCCATCATTGTTAGCAAACCCAATGTGATGTCAGTCACCCATCAGAGAAGGAAGCACGGATATCCCAACAATGGAGTGACTTTTCTTTTGTACAAGTGCGAATGGATCACTCCACGATCAGAACAGTTCTGAGCCTCCGGTGGCTCAAAGGAAGCTCCAAAGACAACATTTGCGAGAAAACGAACGTCGCAGGGAAATTTAGAACAGGCTAAATTAATTCTCATTTCTTCCTCGGTCAAGTTAGCCCTCTGCAGGCAAATATTCACCCCTTAGGATCATTTTGACGGATTGACAAGGGGCTCTGCAGCATGAATATTCATAGCCACAGTCCCGCTAAGCTTTCTCACAACCAGAAGAAAAGTAAACTTTGCAGGGGAGAGCGGATCGCCGCTGGCTGCTCACTTCATGTGGAAATGTGGGCCTTCTATTCAGCTCCCTGCAGAGATTTCTAAAAGGAATAAGAAGAGGGAGGGCATGGGCGGTGGGTGGCGGCATCTTGAGCAAAAGTTGACAAGATTTAGGGATTTGAACTGGCTTAAGCTTTTATCTCTGCCTCTATCTTCTTGTGAATAAACACGACTCATGTTCGTGCAAATGAGCAATCATAAAAAATAAAAAATGAGAATATCAAAAGGAGCAATGAGAATATACCAGCTCATGAAGGGAAAATAGGAAACCAATCTTCCTGAGATTGATGCGGCGAGGCGGTGGGCGACAGCTGAAACCATGGGAATGGGCAGCGCTGGTGGGTGAGGGTCCAATGAGCGGGGCGATGAGGAGCTAACAGAGGCCTGTGAGCAGTAAAGACCAGTGTGTGTAATCGCTTTTAATTGGAATGTATGGAAGACAAGGCTTTCCGAGGGGATCAGTTGGCCTTAAACCAGCTTAATTATATGGGATCATGTTAGACGGTTGGGTTTGGGCTGAAAATACCAGTGAGCGGGTGAGGCAAGACTATAAGGGGGGAGGGGGGGAGGGGCATGGCATGTTTCCTATTAGGAAAAGCTATTCTAATGTTCACATTGGAGCTAGGTCTGGGCTATATGCAGAGCTCAGTTTACAGGGCTTTTTGCAAAAGTATTCAAACTCATTAAGCCTTTTCATATTTTCTCACTATACAACCACAAACTTTGACTTTTGTCGCCTTGAGATCACGACAAGGCGGTGCATATTTTGGAAGAGGGAGAAAACCGATACACTGTTTTCAAATATTCTCTTAAATTAAGAATCTTAAAAGTGTGGCATGCTTTTTTCTTCTTAGAATCACAATTTACTGCAGTCGCCGCAAGACTTTTTGGTGTATCTCGCTACTAATTTTGCTGCCAAAACCATCTTTGACAACAGTGTTGGTGTTATCAGAGTTGGTATGCAGTGTTATTTTTCTGCAAGTAGTCTAAAAAAAACACATTTATTTTGACCAGAGCATATTCTTGCACATATTTGACGTGCCCCTTGACTTTGTGGAAAACCAGACTTCTCTCTACTTTCCTTCAACTATCTCTTTTCTTGTCCTGCCGATTCTCCCATCTTAGCTGTGGATCTCTGCAGCTCCTCCAGAGTTAGCGTAATGCTATAGCCTAATCTCTGATTGATGCTTTCCTTGATCATCCTACCAGTTTAGGTGGACGGCCTAATGCCCAAAGCTTTGGATATTGTTTTATTTCAAATCTTACCCTGTTTCTCTGTAACCTTCTCCTTGACCTAGCTGTTGTTTTCCTTTGTCTTTATGATGCTGATTGGCTGCTAATACTCTCCAACAAACCTCGGTATGAATATTGAATTACACACAGGAGGACTCTAATTACTAATTACCTCTGAAGGTAATGTGATGCGCTAGATTTTATTTAGGGTATGAAGGTAATGGAGGTATGAATATAAATGTGGACCAGACTTTTAAGTCTTTCATTTCAGTTTTAGTTTGGAAATTAACACTTTTTTTTTTTTTTTACATTTGTCTGTCACATAAAACCCCAATAAAATATTACGGCATGCATTTAAGACATCTATCATTGGCAATTTTACATTAGGTGACTGTAGACTGTAAACGATTTGCTAGTTGCTCTGTTACATTTTTCTGTAATGAGCTACAAGATTATTATGGCCCACAAGAAGACCATCAGAACTGTTTCAGAGTTAATGAAATGCGTTTTATTGAGTCTAAACATTGCACTCCTATGGTTTTAGCAATAGTTTTGAACTCCCTATTTGTGTTAGATTATTTGAAATATTAAAAAAAGACAGTTTAAGCACCATTATGACCACATGCTAATCTTTAATACAAAATAAGTTGATTCTTGTTGTTCTTCACAGCTTTAATGAGGCAGATAGTAAAATAAAAAAGTTGTTTGAAAAGACTTTCTTAAAAAGAGAGATGGACTAACAAAAATGTTTAATTATATCTTCCCTTTGACTCTCTGTGCAAAAATAACTGCACCACAGCTCCTGAAGTTCACGGCCGACACCTCTGTCATTAATCTGATGTGATAGAGACGGAGCACTTTTACAAGGTAAAATTGTCAAATATGGCCAAGACAAGATGAGGCACCATGGTAGACTGCTACCAAAGAAGGCTAAATGCTAAAACTAAATAAGAAATATGTACCAGTTCAAGGATGCACAAAAATAATGCAACCAGGATGTTGCATCCTTTTAGATGACAGTACACAGCATGTCACATACATGCATACATGCAATATATATCAAAGGTTAGAAGCAGATAAAACAAGTCTGGCTAAATTTAAAGTTTAATGGCTTTACTGCTTTAGTGCTGACAATAACTTTCTTCATGAAATTACTAATTTTGAAATTTCTTAAACACGCCCGAGTTTACTGATCAGACTGCATCACATGCAAAAAAATAAAATAAAAAGCTTTCACATTGCAAGCTGAAGGCGCTCTATCAGTTTAACACACAAGATGTAGTTTTGGGCTTTGCCTGTAACATGCTAAGTACTTGCTTAGACAAAAGGCAAATAATGGTCCGTATGTCCTGATTCCTCCCATTTCTCTGCTCGTTTCCTCCTTTGCTCGTCCTTGTTCCAGTTTTCCATTTCCGACATCCTCCCTTCAGTCGGATGAGCCCTGCAGCTTGAGGCCCCTCGCTCCCCACTCCTCATTGTCTTGATGCTTGTGGTTTCCATTGTGCCTCAAGGTTGCTCAATGCTGTTGATGCTTGGTCAACATGGCGACGAGGTGGAGGCTGGTGTCGGTGGAGGCCGGCGACTGCGGCTAGAATCCCTTTCCAAAGGGCAGGCATCTCTGGTCAGCAGACGTTGGGTTTGAGAAAAGAGCAGGACTGAGGGGAAGGTTGGGGTGACAGTCGATGGGGTCTGGCTTTATAATCTCTCCTCTGGCCCCCCGACATAATGTTCCTCTGCGGCAGGGTGACCCATTTCTGCCTTCCAGAGTAACAGAATTGAGGCTGGGCCACAGCGAGACACACCAACCACTTTCCCATGGACCCGGCGCTTCCAGACCCATCATTATCATTTAATATCCTATAATATAGCCCCCTCGCCTTCCACTCATCTGCAAAACAGCCTCCAGTGGGCAATGGAAGGGGGAGTGGGCTACCCACACCACAAATAAGCAAGGATACCCAATATCCCCCTCTTTTATTTGGATCTAACCAGTGCATAGCTGCACAACAGTTCCCATCATTACACACAGGCCACTAAGTAGGGGCTACTGTGAATTGGATAAATAAGCATCCGTGCATTATATGCAACGGGGTCAGGAAATCAGAACTTGTGTCAGCGTTATTCAAAGTCAGGAAGTAAGGATCCGGGGTGTTGTTCGCCTCCATAAATCAATATTATGACATCGTGGTCCGTGGCATGAATTTACATTTTCATCTAGGCCAAAGATCTGTAACGACGTTACTTGGCCTAAACAGATGTATGATTCAGAGCGGAGGCTGGGGGAGTTCACATGTCTCTACCAGTTGACCAAGGCATGGAGGGAGGTAAAGTTCATGGGATGGCTTAGGGTGAAGGGCTCGATGGGCTGGCAGGTCGCAGCCGACCACGTCTTTAAATCTGGCTTCCCTGGAGTCAGACAGCTTCAAGGTTTCAGGCATTTTCTAGAAAAAATAATAGTCTGAATAGTCTTAAAATGGTCTGTGCTGAGACAATACCTTGTAACCCTGCAGTTTTTTTAATCAAATTAGATATGTTGCATTGTATGTGTAGTTGACAATGAAAACAGTAAAAGCATAACTGAATTCTCACCAAAACGAGCCCTTGGGTTGAGATTCTGAGGTCTTCATATTATTTTAAGATAGTATTTACCTGCCGGTCCTGGAGGTCAGGCGTGGGCTGTTCTTATTAAAATGTGGATGAGGATTTTTTTTTTAAGTGATAGCATGACCCCAAAACATCCATGCACAGAAAATGACCAGGCAGGACAGTTGTTTTTGTGTCCTTGTGGGCCATAATAATCTTGTAGCTCATTACAGAAATAAACATTTCTATGATGTGGCCAATTGTTTTTGCTAATTATCACGATGAAATGCCCAATCACAATCCATTTTCGGGTTTCTCACTTAAGTCATTCCAGTACTTCAAAGAGTTGACATGCAGTCTAACAAGGTTCCCGAGGTCGCTGGAGGATCTGTGATGTCCGCAGCATCACAGTGTACTTAAGAATGGGGCTGAAGTTTGTTTCCACAAATTGTCTCACTTATCAGACCCACCCGCCCTGTTTCTTGAAGGAAATCTTAGCACAGAGATCCGGTTAACGTTCCTGTACAGTTTAACAGAATCACCTACATGTCAAATGGCAGGACAGAAAAGGCTTTTGTTTCGTGGCCTGTCTCCCAAACAGTGTGCTGTGGCAAAGTTGTCAGGTCTATTGGCTTGCAGCAAAAGGTCCTGGGTTCCCATCCCAAACCCGGGGTCTTTCTGTGTGCAGTTTGTATGTTCTCCCCATGCATGTGTGGGTTCTCTCTGAGTTCTTCCTCCACAATCCAAAAGCATGACTTTTTGGATAATTGGTCTCTCTAAATTGACCCCAGGTGGATTTAAATGCCTTGTGATGGACTGGAAACCTGTCCTAGGTTTATTTCTCCCCTCACCCAACAAATGCTCAAGATAGACACTCAGATTAATGGGCTTCCAGGCATCATATTTTTTTTTACCCAAGGGAAACAATAGTGCAAGGATATTTTAAGTTTTTATAGACCTAACCAACAGTGCCTTTGGATTTCTCAATGAGACCCTGGCGCAGGCAACAACCACGGACAACAGATAAATGTTTAAGTGACATATGGAAGTGATGTTAAGTGTTTCTTTCAGGGTCATGAATGGGTTCCAGGAAGGCATTGGGTGACTGCAGGGCACAAGTTTAGCTTTTTTATAGACCTAACCTTAACTCTAACCTAAACCTAACTGACACCTTAGTGCTAAACCTAACCCCTAGCCCAATAAAAAAAATTAGAACAAAAAAAAGGTCCTCACTTTGGTGGTAAAATAGGAAAAACATGTTCTCACTTAGGTGCATGTACAAGTACATACACACATCCTTGTTTTAAATACAAAGTGAGAACTGTGCCTTTACTTCCATTGACTTCTGTTAATTTATAACTCTTTCTATGGCCTAAACCTAATTAACACCTTCATCCTGACCCAACCCTACTCCTTAGCCAAGAAAAAAGTGAGGACCAAAAAAAGGTCCTCACTTTATTGGTAAAATTAGCAAAAATGTTCTCAGTCAGCTAAAAGTACAAGTACACACACACACACACACACACACACACACACACTATCCTGCACACAATGCTGACAACATTACAACTAGACACTTTGATCTATGAACTGAAAATTATTGCGTTACATTCACTTTATAAAAAAAATGTTTATGGTGCCAGTAAGGGAGGGAAAAATATATTTTTTTAAAAGTTATTTCATAATTCCTGATTTTTGTTTCTCTCCTCTGCAAGAATATAATGCTTATATGATTATATAATCAGAACATAATGATTATAATGACAATATTCTAAGGATGTTTACTGATCTTTAACAGGGCAGCCAATGAGTATATAATTTATTTACTAAATTAGTTTGGACCACCTGTTTACTGTGAAAACCTTAAAAAGCTCTTCGAACCTTTGGTACTCTCCAAACCAGGCCGTCATCCACGCTGGAAACAGGCCCAATGCAATGGCACAGTGGTAACAATACAATGCAAGCTTTCCAAAACGTCGCTCTGGCTTCTCTAAAGCTAAAATGTATTTTGATTAGAGACTCTCTTTCAGAAAAAAAGAAAAGAAAACAAAGGAATTTGAGGACATGGTCAGCGGCCATCATATCTGCACCATTACATCCACTGATGACTATTTCCATCCCCACATTCGCTGCTTTTATTTGTGGTGGAAATAAAGCCTACATGTGTGTACGTGTGTGCGCACACGCAGTGGGGATTCAAAGATAGCTTTGGAGGCGTATTGGGTATCGACGGGCGAGGAGCTCCTCTGAAGAGCTTCATTCACAGAGGCAGGATACTGATAAGGAGCAAAGCAGAGCCACCATGAATCCCCCCTCTGTTCAGGCTCTCTGGCTCCTCCCCCTGCTCTGTCTGTCCCCCTCTCCTAGTCTCCTCCAGCCCTTTGTGCTCTCTGTGAGAAAGTTGTGGAGACGGGGAGGGGGCGGCGAGCCTCCCAGACTCTCAAAGTTTAATTAGGAGGATCAGAATAAAAAAAAAAAAAAGCAAGAGAGGGCAGCGAGAAATGAGACACAAACATGCTCACAAACAGCTGTCAGATGAATAAAATATTTGCTTTTGCAAGAGGCAAACGTAAATGCAAGCGGGACTCGTGTCTTTGCTGAGCAATACTTACGCTGCAGGGCGGGCGACAGGTTTACAGAGAGCGGGCTCATGAATCATGACGAGCTGCAAAGGCGGCCACCAAACAGCAGTCGCCAGTTAATGCAGCCACAAACAATTGTTCTGTGATTATTTGTCAGGCACAGACAGGGGCAGCCAACATAATGTTTATATGGCTGACCTGTCTCACGGAGGGGTCCTGAGGATAAAAACCAAAGGGGACTCCTAATGACCCAGGCTAAATCGAGCCACTCTGACCTCGGACCCCTCACTGTGGGTAAATCGCCACAGATAGACTTGCTCTGTGCAGTTTCTGTTTCTTTGTCAAAATCTTCTCAGCATCCAGACATTGTAAATGCATCCAGTTTGGGGAAAGCACTACAACGCATTAATTAAGATTTTCTATTTGTATTCCAAAACACATATATCATTCAGTACTGTCATTTTCACTTTAAATAATATTAAAGTTTTATTTAGTTATTAATTATTATGATTAATATTATTATTAGTATTAGTTACAATTGTGAGACTCTAGTGGCTTTTATAGGTCCACGGGCCGGGACTCAAATTGGGACTAAGGTCGTCCACTCCAACCTTGCGCCACTGCGGAACACCTCTCGTATTTCAAATAGTCTTATTTATTTCCACTTATGTGCCAAAATAAAGTTTTTCTTAATTTCCTTCTGATAACATTTTTACTTACAGTTATATTACTTTTTTTGTGGCACTAGTGGCCTTTTAATGAAAGTAGGCAGACAGGAAGAGGCTGAGAGAGGGGAAATAAATGCAGCAAAGGTCTACAGGCTGGCGTCGAACCCGGGACGGCGGATTAAAGGCCTCTATATATGGATACGTGCGCTACCCTCTGACTAATTATTTTAGGTAAATGTATAAGTAACAAGCTCTTTTAAATCGTGGCTCCAGTAAGAGAATAAGCCATTTTCACACAAGAATTCCTGGGATTATCACAGCAGTTTGGGTTAGAACATTTCCCAAAGTTGCAGGCAGAGCAGGGGATTAATACACTAAATATCTGTTCACACATGCAAAGTACCATTGTGCATTTACTGTCAAGACTTTTGCCTACAGTCATCTTTAACTGCACTTTGGGACCAAAGCACAGGCAGGAGGCAGGCAGGATCATGTCGAAGGGGAAGATTTGCAACACAGTGCTGGGATCAGGAACGGGAAAAGGATTTCCAGTTAACCAGGAAGTTGGTTGCTGATGGGCCACAAGACAAGAAAATATCAGGGAAAGATGTAAAAACAAATATCTATCCTTTAAAAACGATGATCTATTTGTTTTCATTAACATTTAATTCTGAAATGCTGTCAAAAATATTTGTACCTTTCCCAATAATCAGTGGAAAAATCTTTATTAGCATTACAATAATCATAACCTACTTAAAATTGCTGACCAGAGTTTTGCATATTAACAAAGGGAGATTTTTCATGATTGATGTTTGGTGATGAGCGCCAAGCCTTGCCATCATCTGAATCATTTGCTCTGATTCTTGCTCCATCTGAATAAATAAGCAAGAAAGAAGTAAGTAATTATGAATAAAAAGCAAAAAATTATCAAAACGACTGAATAAATAATAAATCTATTTTTTTCCAAACATTTTTATTATGTGTGTATTTCCTCAGAAATATACCCTTATTACTGATTTTTCAACTATTCCTGAATGATAGTTTGGTACTTATACTCATACACTTGTACTAGATTTTACATTTTATTAACAGCTCATCTTTATCTGTAGCTCAACTGCAATGTTATTTTCAGTCTAGAAATCTGTTTTGAATGATTTAGGGCTTTGTTGTGGTGAATGCTTTCAAAATAAGACTTACATTTTTCAAATATGTGGGTCTTTTTACACACTTCAGCTTACATTTTACATTAAAGGTATGTAGCCACATTATAACCTTATAATTTTTTTTTACTAAAAACTGTTTGATCATGATAAAATAAAGCTATATACACCTAGCCTCCATCTTGATAATGTTTTGATGGTCCTTTCTGAGGCTAAATAAGAAGCCAGTGAGCAGATGTAAACAAACGTGGCTCCATCTACCGACAGTATCACAGAAGTATCATAATGCCGGTTTGCTTAATTAATGAATCAAAATTAACTAATGCCGGCCCGAGCCTGACCCTCTGCAATGCCTCGCAGTAAAGCGCCAGCTCCCCGTGATCAAAGAACAACTGCTATTAATTAAATAAACTGATCTACAGCAACTTTAAGAGCCTTATATCAGAACATTTACTCACATCAGTCAACTCTGCGTCACATCTGAGCCCCAGCGAACACCAAAGTTCATGCTGTATTCCCAGCGACATTCCAGTCTTTCCCCTTTTGGAATCATTTATCTTTTAGCATTTTTATTCAACTGGATCTTGGACCATTCTTCATTGTTTGGCTGGGAGATGCTAACAGCCGTTAGCCACTTCCTGGTTTTAACCCCTCCTGCGCATGAGGAGTGTTGTACTTCCTCTGTTATGAAAAATAAGCACGAAACTGAGCAAAAACAAGACGCAAGACACCAAAATAACAACTAATACGCCACCAGGACGTGATAATCATTCATAAGAACTTTGTATGCCGCCAGAGTGAGCTACTGACGTATAAATAAAAAAAAGTAAAAAAAACGTGGCTATGCACCTTTAAACACTCTGTGACGCCGTTATTCTCAGGAATAACAAACTTGTGTGTCCAGAGGGATAAAGTGGCTGATGTTTTCGCTCAGTCTTCACTTCTATGATTATAATTACTCCAGGAAGATTTTCAAAATCCCCATCAGGACTTTCACGACTACGTTTCTTTGGTCATGAAGCAGCTGTTAAAATACTTTGTCACGAATACTTCTCTGACAATATTTTGTCATCTGAGGTATCTATGGCAACAAGCAAATCATGGTCTCAGCCCTTGAGTCATGGAAATCTTCAGATCCAAGCCTCGGTTTGGCTTCGACGGGCCAGAAGGACGCCGTTGTCTCTGTTTTTGGAAGCATTATAAGATGTCTGCAAATGTGGGAGAGCCCCGTGTGTGTTGTGCACTGTCCAGCATATCTCTCTGCCCGGCACCTGCACCGAATATGTCCCCGTGATCTTGAAAAGATCACATAATCCACAGCGCATACGCCTAATTCAGCTCTCATTCAAACACCAACATGCAAATAAAAAGTACCACTGACTTCAATCCACTCGCCGCCTGTCATTTAAGGAGCAGGAATCCCCCATGGGCAGCAAAGATGAGGTCAAGCTGAGTCACACTGGAGGTCACAGCTGCTAAAACACACAGCAAACAGAGTTAGTCCTGTTTGTTTTTGAGGGAAGCCTATAGTACCTAAAGTTAAATAAACTTCACTCAATCTGCACAGCTCAAACCCCCCCAACCAACTTACCCCCCTTGATTTATACTCACCCCACAGCCTTGGTCGGTGCATTCTACCCCATGCAGAGGGATTTTCTGGCCTGGACTGCGTCAGTTCTGACTCTCTCCTTACATCAGCCTGATGTAAACCCCAACTGCTGTACACTCAGCCGTACCTTCATCCCTCTTGATGCTTTAATTATCACATGGGAGCCTAAATTTGGACCTTGGTGACTGATTGGGTGACTGCAGTGCAAATTATTCTTGATGCTGTCTGATTAGTTTGTCAGAAATAAAAAAAAGATTCTATCATGTCAATTCACAACAAATGCCATGGCAATCTGCTTCACACGTCAAACAGGGCAACATATGATCAGGGCAATCAGGTCATACCGAGCACTTAAAGAGCTCTACTCCAGAGCTGCATTTACCCACTCACACTTCCAAAATCAGAATCAGAAATACTTTAATAATCCCAGAGGGAAATTACAGAAAGCACAGGTTCATACACCGATACGCAAATTGTGTTAATTTTCTTGCCCAGGGGCACATTGACCAGTGGTGGGTGGAATCAATCCCACAACTATCAGATTGCAGGATAACTACAATCCACTGAGCCACTGTCACCCCACAAAGCAAATTGGTAAACCTTTACCTAAGGAACCGTAAATGATTGCATTGTTTGCGTCTTTTAACTTTGCAGCAACCCCTCCTCCTAAGCAAGCATGTGGCGACAGTGGAAAGGAATGACTGCCTATTTAACAGGAAGAATCCTCGAGCAGAACCTGTCTCAGTGGGAGGGGTAATCTGCCCAGATTATCTCACCATAAAACCAACATGGTGGCCAGATTCATGACAGAACACATTTTAATTACCCCTACCTGAACCAAAATCAAGCTAAGATAAGTTTTATCATTAAAAAAGTATTGAAATACCCTCATCACTTTTGTGTGAGTTTCTAAAAAGATTTTGTTCTTCTGATTTATTTAATTAAGTGCAAATATTTGCATCACCACATTTCACCTGGCCCAAACTAAAAGAACATGACGACATGTTGGTGAATCAAGAAAAGCGATCTTCGGTGGTGAAGCGATGTACACTGTTTCATCCATTTTTTTTAAATAATTTGAATAATTTTCCCCAATTAAAAAATCCCTTTCTTTAATTGTACAGTAAAAGTATCTGCAATCAGTGTGAAGTATTCGCGTCCAGGTTTGACTTGTCAATTATCATGCTTTCATGCTGGTCTGACTCAAAGCTGGAGAAAAAAAAGTAAAATGCAATTTTTTTGTATTCCAAAAAAATAAAATTAATGTTTCATAAATCTAAAACCTTTTTTTAAATAATCCTTGTTTGTTGATATCCAGATCTGCTATCACCAGTACATATCTTTTAGATTTTGAACTAGACATCATCAAATGCAGTCCTTCATTCTTCCATCCATTGCCTCTACCCGCTTATCCATGCAGGGTTGTGGGAGTCTGGTTATAAAATTATAAAACTCACACTTTACAGTCGAGATTAAAACGTTTAGATGTTAAACGCTATCAAAAAGGAGCATTGAGATAGCCACACATTGTTTACAGAACTATAATTTGTGTGCTAGGCTTTTGTTAGGATGTTATATTGTAATTTTCAGCTGTGAGAACTCTAATTTCAGTGGTATCAGTGCCACTATTTATACCTGCGTTACCCTTAGCGGTAATAATTATTTGCACATTAACTGTATTGTATGGTTATGAAGCACCAATAGTATAAATTGTTTTTTTAAATGGGAGCTACCCCTTGACATTTTTTTATCCATATCCATAAAATTGATTTACACGATGCAAACATATTAATTTTCTAATTTGCAAACTGTTTAGAAGCTAAAATATCGACAGCCGCCGCGTCTTCATCAGAGACACATTTGAACACAGCAACAGCCATAAAATATTCACTAGAGGCACAGCAAAGTTGTCACAGAAGTCCTTTTGGTCTAACAGAATAGCGGGGTTTGCTATACACACTCCCAACAAATATTACAATATCGAAAAAGAGTATCCCAAACCATCAAGAGAATAACAAAAGATAATACAAAAAATATCACAGCAATGTGAAGGAAATTAGCTAAATATGATCTGGCAACAACACATTAGAAGACGCACAATGGTTATTTTCAGTTTTATGTACAAGGTAGCAATAGTGGCTATGAAGGGTTGGGTTGGTGTAAAAACTGCTGATGTTCTTACTTGATATTCTGACTTTAAGGGATTCAACCTAATTTTGGAAATCTTAACTTCTGGGTAAAAATGTAATCATATAAATAACAGCCTTCAAGCACTCAAGTGCTGCCTCTTTATTGTTGTTTTTGTTAGTTACTCTGTTCAAATGTACTTGGAGAACTTGGTATTTAGTGTCAGAGCTCGTGAAAACCATCCAAACAAATGTGCTGTCTACTTTCACCAGACAGTATGACACACTGCTGTCGGACTTAGGGGGATTTGGCTAAAAAAAATCCCCCTAAAGTGCAGAGAGCCTGCACACTGCATCCCATCTGGTATCACAGTTCTTCTGAATCCTCTCCTTTAAAAACTAGTAAAACGTAAAAAAGGCCTTTTTAACCCAGCATCACATAAAACACTTTAAACATAAAAATTTCATGTTAAATTTGGAGATCTGTTGCTCACACTCCAATGCTTTTTTTTTTTAGTATTTTTTTTTTTAACTAAACATGTCAAGACATTTTTTTTTTCTGCTATATGTCCAAAGAGGTTTGTGGGAACACCACCCCACTCCCCAGATAAAGGCGGGAATCACCATGGGAACCAGTGACTCAGCGTTTTCCAAGTGCCTGCCTCCTTAGATTCCACAGCTGGCTCCTTCACCCCCTCCTCCCCGCTGATGCCCGACCCAGTGAGCCTGCACAATTTTACCGATCACGCAATCTTAAACTGGGGTCTAGGAACGAGGCTCTGCTACGAACAAAAGTCTCCTGTTTGAGAAAGACTTAGAGGACAAAACAGGACAAGTGTTTATTTACTCTCAAAACAGAGCCAACAAGGTAGCTCTGTCATAGTTGAGGTTATGACAAACTTAGGTATCACGTTCCCAATTGGGCATCAGAGAACATATTTAGACTTTTTGGGCAATAACTAAAAATGCACCCTATAAAATGTATTACTTAATTGTCTAGTTTAGCTTCTTGGGACTAAAATTAGGCTCTGGCTTGTTCGGTGTCGTGTTTGATGAAGGGGGGGGGGGGGGGGTATTTTGGCCTTCTTGGTGCTTTTCTTGCTTGACCAGCTTGTCTCTGGCTCCAACTATACTGGAGCAATATTTTAACCAGCTGTCTGAAAGATTGTTTGACAGGCTGTGACCTGCTCACAGAGCCTCATTTAGTCTCATTAGTGCCAAGCCTCTGCCTCCCAGACAGGGACCGCAACTACAGCTCATTGGGAAGTGTGGGTCCGTGTGTGTGTGTGTGTAGCGGCGGGTAAGCATGTGAGTCTCTGGAACACAGTGTGTCTTGTCTGTCACTGCAGCACAGATGTCCATTGGATTACATCACAGTGACCGCACCCTGATCTCCCTCAAGTCTCTTATCCGCTGAACCCCCCTAACCGCCCTCCTCCCACTGGCCGGTTCACAACCCTCGCCACCCCTTCTCACACTCATTCACTGACATCGACAATGACCTCTGATTTATGACTTCCACCGCTGCTTTCCCATCAAACCCTCCACCCGCCCGACCCCCTCATCCTCACGTCTTCATCGTCCATCACCCCTCACCTCATCTTCATTAATGCTGAGAGACCAGTCAAGGTGCCTTAAAGCAAAGATGTAAAAAAAAAAAATGTTGCTCCTTTGGCGATTCCGTCTATTTTTGTTATTTTTTGTCACACATAAATGTTTCAGATCATCCAACAAGATAATACAAAAAAAAAAAAGCTTTCAAACACTGATTTTCATTAATCATGACAATAAAACAAAAGCAATATGGCTGTATGTAGAAAAGTAATTGCTCTTTTAAACGCCTGTCATCAAGAATTAGTGATAACCACAAATGAGACTCTTATATTTTGGAGAAAATTTGGCCCAATTTTTTTTTTTTTTGCAGAATTGTTTTGATTCAGACCCAGTGGAGGATTTTTTAAGTATGAAAGGCATATTTCAGGTCACACAACAGCCTCTTGCTAGCATTTAAGTCTGGTGTGTGACTAGGTTAAACCAAAACTTAAATGTAATTTTCTTTTTAAATCATTTGAGAGGTGGCGTTTTTCCTCTCAAATGGTTCCTGAACAGCCAGCGGGAGTTTTACCTTCAGGTCCGTATTGTCCACTCCAGAGCTGAATTCATGGTTACATAAATTAAGGGAAGTTATCAAGTTCTGGAGGAAGCAAAGCAGACTCAAACGATCTCACTACCACCACCATGCCTATATGTAGGTATAATGTTAATTGTCTGAAATGCTCTGATGGGAGGGGCTGGAATTATTGTTTTCCTCTCTTATTAGATGAAATTACCATTTGAAAACTGCCTTTTTTATTTACGCAGGTGATATTTAACTTTAATTTGAATTTGTTTGATGATCTAGTAAAACAGAAAATTATCTGTATGAATGCAAAAACGTTTTTTGTCAAATCTCTAATAAAATGCTGAAAGAGTTTAGAAATGAATGCGAAACTACATTTATCTTTGCCTCTGATAAAAACAAATTAGGAGCACGGTTCAGCACAGATTCAGTGTGTTACCAAAAAGCTCAAATTTATCTTGATGTCATTGTTATTCTGCCAGAATGTGGACCTGTATCAGTGGTGGTTTTTGACAAAAGAGATGTGGCTCACTGCCCAGGGTGGCATTTTGACCAAGGGATACGTGAGCATTCAGAAACAAAAGAAACTTATCTGTTAGCTGCGGTCCGAACACAATTTTCTACGACATATTTGTGTGTCGTAGAAAGATAGTTAAGGGCTAATGCTGCCTCAGACAGGGTAAGCACTGTAAAATAATAAAATGGCTGTATAGCGCTGCTTGCTAATGATGCTGAAGTTGTTCTTAAAATAAATGACTATTTCACTGCTTTTCAGTGAATCTTGGCCACAGTCTGTGGTTTCTACCTCGAAATCTTAAATATTTATATTGATTAGATCTAAAAGGAGCAGAGACTTTTAAAGTTAATGAAACCCTGAATTTGTTTTATAATTAATATCCGGCAAATTCCATTCAGATGTCTCCATACATTGATTGCCGCTTCTCACAAATAGTGAAACTTTTACCTTTGCTTGTGAAGACGGGAAAAGGGGAGTCTTAGTCTTCTCTTTATGGATCTGCATGGCTTTAGCCTATTAGTTTATAAACCCCCCCACCCTATCCGTGACTGGGGAGTCTCATGGGACCCAGGAGGAAAGGGGAGTGTGTCTTGGAGGAGTTTGAGGAAGAGGAGAGAGACGCCAAGTGCCTCAGCGATGGTCCCAAAGCATAAGGGTCATCCGGTAACATCTTGCTTTGTTTGTTGTTATGTTGTGAGGTGAAGTCATGATTGAGTGTCAAGAATCTGAAATGAATGCTTTAGGAAATATTGAGATTTTCCTGTGGGGTTTTAAGAGCATTGTCGAGCCAGAATTCATGAAAACAACCGGTTTCCTTTCCCCCCCAGTGCGGAGCATTTGATGAAAACACATGCGTGCACACGGTTAGATGTGCATCCTGGAGGGATGTCACTGACCAGAGCAAAAACTCGTTTCAGTAAACAGAGCCACTGAAGTGTCTTCCTGTTGGACAGTGCTGTCTTGTATGAGCAAGCTGCTACTTCCATCCTTACAACTGAGGTCATTGTACTGTAATCTGTTGAGTTCTGTTTGGCGACTTCCTTCCCCATAATGGCCAAATACGACATCTGGAAGTGGCATTTTCCGAGGCATTGATTAATTAAATCACAACCCTAATCATCTGAATTTAACCGACAACAAAAACATACTGAGAAAAGTATGAATACCAGTGGAAGGAGTGCTCATTTTTGCTAGTTACGGAGTTAATGCCTGATTAATTGGTGTGGGCTTTAAAAGAAGCCCTTTTCCCATGACTCATAATGTGAAATATGCTTCAGCTTACAGTGGGTGACTAATTGCTGTTCCTCTGACATCTTGTATCGATCGCCTGAAGGGGTCTGGATGTCCTGCAGTGGACACAGAGGCCTGAAGGTTGTTGGGTGTTCCCATTCCTCCACGCTGACCCCAGGCCACTCGCTGCCTTTCAGTTGACTCTTCGCTTCTTCTATCGCTCTTGCATTTTAACACAATACGGTCACGTCCGGCCGATGAATCGATGGCTCTGTCTGGGCCATGAATGGACAGCATCGACAGAGAGAGGGGAGTAGATCACAGAGGAGAATAGGGTTCGTTTATGTGCGGAGAGTTGTTGCAGAATTGAAATAAATGGCTGTAATGGACTTGTTCCAAAGGAAGACAGAGGAGGTCAGGGAGAGTTAGGCAGAAAAAACGGAGACAATAACTGCACCGCACCCTTCAGGGGGGTTCTGGGAGGATGTCAGAGGTTACCGTGCTTGGGCGAGATTCATATCTGAAACTCTGTTGGGCCTAAAACTCTGAATGGTTGTACCAGCCTTTATTGCACCAGATAACTCTGTCTTTTTCATGTTTATTGGCCATTTTCTGAAAGATGCCTGTTCAACATTAACGATATCCTTTTTAAACCAATTACAAGAACTTCACATGCGATATTTAGACAGGTAAACTTGTGTACATAATGTGCTTTCAGTAGAAGTATGAACGCTCTGTTATTTCTCCCCATCTGCAGTAGGTTTACTTTGCCAGTGCAACCAGATCCCATCAAACACAAAGCCCAAGTCTACCTTGTTCCAGTCAGGCGGAACAGGGAAGTAAACTGTTACCAACCAGCAGGGTGACGGGAGACTCTCTGCTGTGGGGACATGCAATATAACAAACACACAAGGGGGGCCTTTTGAGTTACAGCCTCGGTTTTTGGCAAAGGTCTGCATTGCGTTAAATCTCTGTGGGCAAGCAGGTCTGAAAAGGGCCATAAAATGTAAGCGTGATCTTTTAAATGGCCCAGATTCCTTTTTTAAGAGAGCAAAATGACTTTAATCATAAGTCTCATAAAGATACTAAGTTTTGTTTTCCATTCTGGCATTACAGTGGGAGTCTAAGGAACATTTTGGGAAGTAAAAACGTTCACAAAGACCTTGTCATTTATCAGTGAATGAGACGGTAATATAAAACATATCAATTTTAGTTTGTTGGACAAATAAGAAAAAAAATTAAAGGTTGTCCAAGAAAGAAACAAAAACTTTTAGTGTGCCTTCTAATGATTTTAAAGGTGCATTGTCACATTATTTGACTTGTCAAAAAATGTATACGTCAGTAGCTCACTCTGGTTGTATGCAAAGTTTTATCACGTCCTGCTTTGCGTATTAGTTGTTATTTTTGTGTTTTATGCTTTGTTTTTGCTCAGTTTGTTAGTAAATAAAGCCTTTTGTAGTTTATTGTTAATAATAGAGGAAGTACAACACTGCGGATCCACAGCAGGGGATAAAACAAGGAAGCGGCTAACGGCTATTAGCATCTCCCAGCAAAACAATGCAGAATGGTCCGAGGTCCAGTGAAAAAAAACACAAAAAAATATAATTCCAAGAGGGAAAAGACTGGAATGTTGCTTAGAGTACAGTATAAACGTTGGTGTTCACTGAAATGGACGCTAAACCCGCTGATTGCTCAGATGTGACCGCAGAGTTGACTGATGTAAATGTAAATGTTCTGATATGAGGCTGTTAAAGTTTTTGTAGATCGGTTTATTTAATTAATAACTGTTGGTCTTCAATCACGCTGAGCTGGCGCTTTACTGCAAGGCATTGCAGAGGGCATTATAATAGTTCTGTGATACTGTCCGTAGATGAAGCCACGTCTGTTTATATGTTGTCATCACATCATATCCGGTGATTTTTATCCACAAAAAAGGACCATCAAAACATTATCAGGATGGAGGCTTGGTGTATATAACTTTATTTTATCATAATCAAATGGTTTTTTTTTTGTCTTTTTCATAAGCATATAACTTGGCTATATACGTTTAAACAAACAACAGTTAAAATCCGTCTATCCTTTGTCGTCTGCTCATATAAGTTCATGTTGTGGGGGAACAAGCCCAGTATGAAAGCCTGGCATACCTCTCTCCAGCAACGCTCTCCAGCTAATTATGAGGGAACCCAAGGAGTTCCCGAGCCTGGGGAGAAACATCATCCAATCGGCATGTTCTGGGTATACCCCAGGGTATCCTCCCAGTGGGAAGAGGGTCTCCTCCTTGGCTGGGCCTCCCAAAGCAAAGCGCCCAGGCAGAATCCTGATCAGTTACCCAAACAACCTCAACTGGCTCTTCTGAATGCACAGAAGCAGCAGCTCTTCTAAAAAGCTCCTCTCCATAAACTAAACTCCCCACCCTATCTCTGTGGTCCGTCAGCCTATACAAGAAGGTAATTTCTGCCGCTTGTAGTTGGGACTTTCCAAAACACCCAAATGCTTCTCTCGCCCATTTCACAGGTCCTTTATGTTTCATTACTCACGGCTCTTTGCAAGGGTCTCAACTATTTTTACTTCTTGTTTGATAATGTCTGCATATAGTCACGTAGTTCTTAATGTCAGTTTCTGTTCATTGATTATGTGTTTCCCTTTTTTACTCCACACTCAGATTTCTTTGTCAAAAGTCTTTTAAGCCACTAAATGTCTCTACTGCTTCCCCACATGGACTATACAGATGGGTCAATGAGCACCTCAGTGTAAGTCAGGCCATTCATTCTTGCTTCCATAAGCTCCTTCTGCTTCTGCCACTAAAACTACAAAAGTCCCAAGTTTTCTAGTACGTTTCTCAGATGGAAACTTCTTCAGTGATGCTGACACTGTCGTGACAGGATGCTCAAGCTCTTTAAGGAAAACCTCTACATAGCAGTGTTTCCAATAACCCTTTAATCACCCGTCTATGATATACAAAATAGCCAAGACTTTGTTGCAAAAATACCCGTTTGTTTTAAGTTCAGTATCAGTAGTATCAGTATCACTTTCGTGTCCTCTTAGGGAAATTCTCCTTACAGCAAGGTGAGATAAGAAAACAAAGGCAATACCCACGCCTCAGAAACAATCACATAATGAATTTAGCAACAATAAAATCAGTAAGCATCCATGTACCAGTTTAAATTAAAACAGGCCAAACAACAAATCAAGCCTGATAACCTTTAAGATTTATCTGAATGACGGCCTGACTAGTAAAAAAGTTTTTCCATCTGTTTGTTCTTGATTTAGGATCTCTGAATCTCCTCCCCGATGGTAGCAGCTGGATTTCACTATGGAGGGAGTGATCTGAAGGATGAATTATGTGTTTGGCCTTCTGTAGGACTCTTTTTAAAAAAGTTTCCTCTAAACTGGATAATCTCACTCCTATAATTTTGCCAGCAATTCTTACATTTTGCTTAATCCTGTTCTTGTCTCCAGCTGACAGATTGCCAAGCCAGATGATAAAAGTGGAAGTGAGGACATATTCAATCAGTTACAGAAAATGGCCCTCAGCATTTTACACACACGTATTTAATTTATGTGGGAAGTGGAGTCTTTGGTGAGCTTTTTTACAAATCTTATCCGTGTTTTCACTTAATGTTGTTGTCGATGACAACTCCCTCATATTTGTAGAACAGAACTCCACAGTTTCATTTTTAATGAGAACTGAAGATACTGGACTGGACTTGTTCCTAAAATCTATACACGTCTAGGTAGATCATGCCCGGTGGTAAAACATTTATAATCCTGATTTCTCAAATAACTATCCAACAGCACATATAAACCTTTGAACCAAAAGACAAATCTAGCCTTCACACACAAGCGTTACATGGATTAGATGTCTTACACATGGACTTTAACCAAGGCTATGATCTCAGTGAGTGCAAAAAAATGTTTACATATCTGAATACACAATCATGTAATCACATGGTCCAATGGTTCCCACTATTCTTTTTAAACTTGTTGCATTTAATCTAACAAAATCTTTGTATGTGTTCAACAGCTTGTAAAAGTTATATAATGACCCCTCCCAAACAAAAGAAATATATTTACTTCTCACTGCAGAGTTGCTAAACTTCCTTTATGTCTTAAGATGTGCCAAGTCCAAAAGCTTGTTAACTTCTCGTAAGAGATCATTATTGACTCCAGCTGCTGGCTTGTCTTTGCCAACTTAGGAAGGCTTTATTTGGCTCTGACTGGACTGAGCAGCTCTCTCAGCACCAAGCTCAGGGTCATAGATTTATACAAGTCAGAACAGCATCTTGGAGTCATTTCTAAACAACCGGGAAGTCCAACATGATCAGTTTATCATCTGGTATGTTAGTACACTTCCAGCCACAAGGCAACGAAGACACATCTCTAAGGAATTTTTATTGAAACCAATGTTGTTGCTCCAAAACTGAGACATTCATAGTGGACAAAATTTAGAATCTAGCAAAGTCTAGAAAGATGAACTCTTCTGGTGAAAATTAGTCATGTATTTGGCTTAAGACACATAGCATGTGGCTTAGAAGGAGAGATGTCCGTGCTAAATAGAGAAACTGATAGAGAATGTATAGTTTTTAACAAGAGGGAAGGAAAGTTTATTTGTGTAGCACATTTAAGTGATAAGACAATTCAATGTGCTTTACATGAACAGAACATTAGAAAAGAGGAAGTTACATTGCAGTGGAATGGTAGCAGCAGGTCAAGATATAAGACAAGTTAGTCTAAAAACTTCAACATTAATATTCAAAGGCATCTTTAAACAAATAGGTTTTTAACCTTGATTTATAGAAACCCAGGGTTTCAGCATTTTTACAGTCTTCCAGAAGTTTGTTCCAGATAAGTGAAGCATAAGAACTAAATGCTGCTTCTCCGTGTTTGGAGGGTTCAGTGATTTATAAACTAACAGAAGTATCTTAAACTATTCTCTGAGATACAGGGAGCCAGTGGAAGGACTTTAGAACTGGGGTGATGTGCTCTACTTTCTTAGTTTTAGTGAGGACGCGGGCAGCAGCGTTCTGGTTCAGCTGCAGCTGTCTGATTTCTGCCTTTTTTGGCAGACCAGCGAAAACATTGTTGCAGTATTAAATGCGACTAAAGATAAAGATACGCTGTACACATCCTTCAAATCAGGGAAAAGAAGGACACTTTTTTTGGCTGCATTTGAATGAGTCTTACAAGGATTCATGAATTCAGGCAGTTCTCGACGCAGGCATAATCGGCGCACAAACACAACCTTCGAAGGGTGCAGCCCCTGAATTTGGACCATGCACTGTTTGAAGTGCAATAATTGTTGGTTATCTCCATTTGCAACGACTACACAAACAATAAGTTGTTTTAAGTCCCTGCTACTTATTGCAATGTTTTTCTCTTCAAATTTTTTGTAAATATTCTGGTGCTGTTTGTTATCCATAATTATACCTATACATTTCATACACTTATAAATGACTCTACTCAGTTGCATATTTCATTTAATCTGAGTATGCCATGTGTAATACAGTATTTGTCCTCCTGATGTTGATTTTTCCCTTACTTGCTAATAATGCACCAAAATTTCCCCACTATGGCACAATAAAGGATTATTCTATTCCAGGTAGGGGTCCCTGTAGCATTTTAGATTCAGGTCAATGCAGTTTATTTATACATTTTCCAACAAATGGCATCTCAAGACAGTCATCAGTACAAACCAGTCCAGCAACCTCGAGAGTTGGATTTGAGATGATATCAAATTATCTCAAGTCCAACTCCAGATTATCTCATCCATCCTTCTATTTTCTATACCCATTCAATCCTTGCAGGATCTCCAGTTGTTGGCGCTGTCATTGTAAGGACAGGAATAAGTATGAACACTACTCCATTGGTGCAGTTAGAACACAAGGGAAGAACCACCTCACTTTATTCGACATTGCTCATGGCATACAATGATGACATCAGTGAAGAGCACATGTCCACAAAGAAACATGGGATTTCTCTTTTGTAGGGTTAGCGCTCCACTTGCTCTCTCACTGTCCAGATTCCGTTCAAGACATTCTTTACTTCTGACTTCAAGAACTTTTGTCTTTTATTCCAAGCATACAACACATGGACTTTCCGAGCTTCAAATTTGTTGCAGGTTTAGTGGAAACATCTGCGATTATGCCTGCTGCAGGGCAAGTTAGGTTTGGTTGCCTGTGATAAGTACTGTGAGAATTTACTTGCAACTCAGCTGAGAACAGGCCTTGTGCATGTCATATCAAGCTTCCTACAAGCTCAATCCTCTTGGGTCTGTAAGTTCACTTTCGCAATCAAGGTTTACGTTTTGTTCATCAGTTCTGACTTGGCGAAGGTCGCTTAGATTACCCCTGGCAACCTTTTACCCCCTCAACTTCATGTTTCAGTGCAACAAAGAAATTGCTGTGATCTGTGCATTTTGCAGAAAGAAATGGTGCCTGGTCTTTGGCAAAACTACAATGAACATAATGCCAGTGTGTCAAAGGGGAGTGCTTTGGAGCAGAAAATATATCTCGGTGTGGGAGAATCTGACTGGAGTTAAAGGTCACAGTGAAGGTTTTGAGCTCCATGACCCAGACGTGGACCTCAGGGTTCTGGTGAAGTGTATCAGTGGTTGTAACTGAGCCAGAGTGACAGCTGCTGTCTGCCAGCCCACGCTCTGTCATCGGCTCTGCACCAACACAATGTGCATACTGAGCAATGGCCTCCTGGATGTGCGCATGGGACATCTGAAGAAAAGGTGAACTCACACAAGGCTGGGGAAATTACAGAATACAAGACAACGAGGGAAAACGGCTGCTATCAAAGTTGCATCCTGAAATCCGTTAAATACAACAGTTACCAGGCACAATGTATGCTGTATGACGTACGTGTGTGCATTGCAAAGGGATTACCTTAACTTTTCTAAACTTTGTCATACAGCCATAAGCATCAGTATATTTTATTGGGAAGTGGAAGGGAAATGATGCATGGCTCTCTAAATGCTCTGGAAATTGTATCCTGCATTACATTCCGTCTCCCTGGTTCAATACTTTAATGAAACCATACTTTGCTGTAAATCGTTCAGATGTGTCTATGTCAGATGTCCACATCGAAAGACTGCAGGCTCTACCTATTCTTCTTGTGAAATAGATCAAGCTCATTCAGAATGGACAACGAACATCTATGGACATTAGTTTTCAAGTCTTAGATTAGAGTCCCAATAGAATTTGGGTCTGGACATTGATTGGGTCGCTATAACTGAGATAATCCTTTCCAATGTAGCTCTGGCTGTATGTTTAGGGTCATTGTGCTGCTGGAAGGTAAACCTCTGTGTCCCAGTCAACAGGTTTTCTAACGTGAATGTCCTGTGGAAAAAAAAAAAGAAAACCTACTACCAACTCTGCCATCTTTCATATCATTGCTAAAGAAAAGCTTCTCCCCACAGCATGATGTTGCCACCATCGTTTTTCACTCTGAGCATGGTTCATTCAGAATGATAGCTGCACTCGATTTTATTTATGAGTATACAAGCAAAAGGGGAGAAAACATATTCCCACAAAACTCTCATGTACCCTTTTCCTTCCATTTCAAAATGATGCATGACTTTATGTTGGTCTGCGACATCAAATCCAATGTATGGTACATTAAGGCCTGTGGTTTTACCATGTCAAAAAGTGAAAAAAGAGTTAAGAGGTGTAGAAACCTTTGCAAGGTACTGTATTAAAAGAACCTATCATAGCCCTGGACCTAGACAGAAGTATGAACGTGTCTTTAATCA